>NC_056728.1:961450379-961513077 GCF_019279795.1 Protopterus annectens
TATGCATTTCAAGCATGTTTCTGCATAGAGAAAAATACCTGTGGAAAGTTGTTTTTCTCCAAGAGGGAAAAAGCTAGGAGGCTGAAACTCTGCAGGTGTGTAGGGTACAATCCACCCTACAAAGGGGTAGGGCAATCCTGGTTCTGGCTTAACTGCCAGTTTCAGTATGACCGTTTATTGTTTTAGCTTTCCTTTGCATTTCAAGCATGTTTCTGCATAGAGAAAAATACCTGTGGAAAGTTGTTTTTCTCCAAGAGGGAAAAAGCTAGGAGGCTGAAACTCTGCAGGTGTGTAGGGTACAATCCACCCTACAAAGGGGTAGGGCAATCCTGGTTCTGGCTTAACTGCCAGTTTCAGTATGACCGTTTATTGTTTTTAGCTTTCCTATGCATTTCAAGCATGTTTCTGCATAGAGAAAAAATACCTGTGGAAAGTTGTTTTTCTCCAAGAGGGAAAAAGCTAGGAGGCTGAAACTCTGCAGGTGTGTAGGGTACAATCCACCCTACAAAGGGGTAGGGCAATCCTGGTTCTGGCTTAACTGCCAGTTTCAGTATGACCGTTTATTGTTTTTAGCTTTCCCTATGCATTTCAAGCATGTTTCTGCATAGAGAAAAATACCTATGGAAAGTTGTTTTTCTCCAAGAGGGAAAAAGCTAGGAGGCTGAAACTCTGCAGGTGTGTAGGGTACAATCCACCCTACAAAGGGGTAGGGCAATCCTGGTTCTGGCTTAACTGCCAGTTTCAGTATGACCGTTTATTGTTTTTAGCTTTCCCTATGCATTTCAAGCATGTTTCTGCATAGAGAAAAATAACCCTGGAAAGTTGTTTTTCTCCAAGAGGGAAAAAGCTAGGAGGCTGAAACTCTGCAGGTGTGTAGGGTACAATCCACCCTACAAAGGGGTAGGGCAATCCTGGTTCTGGCTTAACTGCCAGTTTCAGTATGACCGTTTATTGTTTTAGCTTTCCTATGCATTTCAAGCATGTTTCTGCATAGAGAAAAAATAACCCTGGAAAGTTGTTTTTCTCCAAGAGGGAAAAAGCTAGGAGGCTGAAACTCTGCAGGTGTGTAGGGTACAATCCACCCTACAAAGGGGTAGGGCAATCCTGGTTCTGGCTTAACTGCCAGTTTCAGTATGACCGTTTATTGTTTTAGCTTTCCTTTGCATTTCAAGCATGTTTCTGCATAGAGAAAAATACCTGTGGAAAGTTGTTTTTCTCCAAGAGGGAAAAAGCTAGGAGGCTGAAACTCTGCAGGTGTGTAGGGTACAATCCACCCTACAAAGGGGTAGGGCAATCCTGGTTCTGGCTTAACTGCCAGTTTCAGTATGACCGTTTATTGTTTTTAGCTTTCCCTATGCATTTCAAGCATGTTTCTGCATAGAGAAAAATACCTGTGGAAAGTTGTTTTTCTCCAAGAGGAAAAAGCTAGGAGGCTGAAACTCTGCAGGTGTGTAGGGTACAATCCACCCTACAAAGGGGTAGGGCAATCCTGGTTCTGGCTTAACTGCCAGTTTCAGTATGACCGTTTATTGTTTTTAGCTTTCCTATGCATTTCAAGCATGTTTCTGCATAGAGAAAAATACCCCTGGAAAGTTGTTTTTCTCCAAGAGGGAAAAAGCTAGGAGGCTGAAACTCTGCAGGTGTGTAGGGTACAATCCACCCTACAAAGGGTAGGGCAATCCTGGTTCTGGCTTAACTGCCAGTTTCAGTATGACCGTTTATTGTTTTTAGCTTTCCCTATGCATTTCAAGCATGTTTTTGCATAGAGAAAAAATACCCCTGGAAAGTTGTTTTTCTCCAAGAGGGAAAAGCTAGGAGGCTGAAACTCTGCAGGTGTGTAGGGTACAATCCACCCTACAAAGGGGTAGGGCAATCCTGGTTCTGGCTTAACTGCCAGTTTCAGTATGACCGTTTATTGTTTTTAGCTTTCCCTATGCATTTCAAGCATGTTTCTGCATAGAGAAAAAATTACCCTGGAAAGTTGTTTTTCTCCAAGAGGGAAAAAGCTAGGAGGCTGAAACTCTGCAGGTGTGTAGGGTACAATCCACCCTACAAAGGGGTAGGGCAATCCTGGTTCTGGCTTAACTGCCAGTTTCAGTATGACCGTTTATTGTTTTTAGCTTTCTTTTTGCATTTCAAGCATGTTTCTGCATAGAGAAAAAATACCTATGGAAAGTTGTTTTTCTCCAAGAGGGAAAAAGCTAGGAGGCTGAAACTCTGCAGGTGTGTAGGGTACAATCCACCCTACAAAGGGGTAGGGCAATCCTGGTTCTGGCTTAACTGCCAGTTTCAGTATGACCTCACTTCCCTTTGTGGAGGGGGTGGGGTCTGCAGCACTGCAGCAGAGCGCTATGGAGGATCCTGCCTCTTTGACTACTGCTCCTGAAGCTATTCTTTCTTCTCCAGAAGTGCAAATTGTGGAAACTTACTCTATGGCCGATTTCTCAAAGGATTCTGACTTGCCTGTGGATTCTAGGAGTTCCAGGAACGTGCAGACAGCTGCTTTATTCTCGTGGGGTGAGGAAAACGCTGAATTTCCGCCTCCTGCCGATTCTTTGGCTGCAAAGGTACTTTTAAATGCTTCTACAGTGTTCTCGGACCCTGTGCACACTTCTGCACATGGAGTTCCTTCTAATTTGGCTAACAAACGTCCCTTTGAAGCTTTGGAAGCTTCAGATTCTGTAAATTTGCGTGATAAACACGCTAGAGAAAAAAAGTTACATTTGCAGTTTGAAATTGGCGCCAAAATCGGCAAAAACGCTAGCGCTAATTCAGTGACAGCAGAGACAACTTCTTCTGCTGCCTGCAACTCTGATTTTCATAATGCACATCCCAAATCACCCAAATTGTATTCTCATGCAGCCTCTTCATCTAATCCTGCCCAGGGTTTTGTGCAAAAATCTTGCATAAGAATAAAAGCAGTAAAACATGCCACGATGTCATTAAAAGGCTTGTGGGCTGATGTACTGTTTCCTGCAGGTTTGAAATTGATTGACTTGGCTGGAGTTATCCCGTGGGTGAATGAATCAATGATGGAAGTTTATTTTGAGTCTCCTGTGATAGCTACCAGGTTTTATACTGCTTTTCATGCTCATAAGTCTTTTTCCCCTTGGAACAAGTATGAAATCTCACAAATGAATGTTCAGTTCAAGAAGAAATTGAAAATTTATTTTAAGACAATTTATATGTCAGCTGAAATGGTTAGAGCATATTTGTCTAAGCATTGTTCGGAGGTTCATACAGTTGTTAAATCTTGTTCGCCTGACTTGCCTGGGGTGTGGGATGGGGGGTGGGAGGCTTGGGTGACATTGGGGGTAAATGAGGATGGTGTGCAGCATATTCCTGGCGTGTGTTTTGTTGGAGGGCATAGAGGGACCGTGCGATATGCAGGTCAGCCCAGGATTTGTTTTTTTTGCGGTGCTTTCACTCATTTAATATCTGCCTGCCCTGCTAAGAAGTGTACCAGATGTGGCTCATTAGAGCACTTTTCCAGGGCTTGTCCTAATAAATGTCCTCATTGTGGGGATGCTCACCACTGGTCTGATTGCCCTTTGGTTGAGCTCCCTGCGGAGGCTGATGTGTCTGTATCCTCTGGAAATTCGGCTGTTGTTGTGGAAGAGGAGGTTCCTGCTCCTCATGTTGTTCCTTTTGCTGCTAGTGCTGAAGAGCAGAGTGGCCATTCTCCTCTGGATTCTCAGGGGTTTCATACGTCACAGGTTGCTGGGCCGTCTCATGTTTATGTGCCTCCTGCTGTCTCTCCCTCTCCAGTTCTTCCTCCCCCTGTCCCACCTGCCCCGGTGGCAGTTCCTGAACAGGATTCTGTTACCTTAGAAGATGCTGTGATTGATATGGACACTTCTGATGTGGGTTTTAAGGAAGTTTCTTCTTCTTGTTCTTCTTCTGCACATTCATTTGTGGGTACAGTTCCTCCTCCATTACCGGAGACTTCTGCTATGTCTGACTCGGTGCTGGATGCTTCAGATTCTGGTTCTGCCTCTCAAAGGCGGTTGCGGTCTGCTACAAAATCAAAGAATACTTCGTTGGATGCTGGTTCTAATGTTTCTGCTTGCACGGACAATGGTTAACCTATTGCTTGCCTTCTGCAATATTAATTTATTGATGTCATTGTCGAAACGTATATGCGTGGCTGACTGGGTGCGATCTCTGGAGGTGGATATACTGTGTCTCATGGATGTGGGTACCATTTCCCTGGAGGATCAGGTGCAGTGGTCTTTTTTGTGTCCTTATGAGGCCTTCTGGTCTATGGGATTGGATAGACATTCCGGCATGGTTGTCCTCTGGAATACAGCTACTGTGGAAGTTCGTGACTCCATGCATCTCATTCCTGGGCGTTTGCTTTGTTTTGACATACAGTTTCAGGGTGACTTCTATCGTGTTTTATTTGTCTATGCTTATGTTCATCTAGGTGATAGGTGTAAATTGTTTAGATTTATGCAACCTTTTTTGCAGGTGGATTACCCTATCCTTGTTGTTGGAGATTTTAATACGCATTTGTTAGATGAGGCATGCATGCAAAAATATGATGTGAAGTTATGCAATAGGGTTATGTCCCAGGCAGGTCTTGTTTTGGGATTTACTCCCCCTTTTTCCTTTCGGCAGGGTAATTGTACCTCTTTAATTGATTTTTGTTGGCATTCAGCGAAACTAGCATGTTCTGATTTCTCTCATGTGTTCCTTCCCTTTACGGACCATGCTTTTATGATGTATACGTTTGGTTATGCCACCCCTTTACGCAAAGGGAAAGGGTATGTGAAGTTGAATCCTACGTATATTGCTTTACCTGAATGGCATGTTATATGGCGGGATTTGTGGGACGGCCACTTTTCCTTAATGGAATTGTATGATTCAGTGGAGGCCTGGTGGTCGGATTTTAAGACCAAGTTGATACGCAGGTATAAAGTTTTTGTTTATGAATATTGTTTATCTCTTAAAGTACGTACAACAGCTGCTTATCACACATATGCTAAGGTTGCTAATACTGATGTGTCTTTTGCCCTTACAGCTTTACGGAAGTTATATGACTTGAATATGGAAAGGGTAAAGTCAAATTTATTTAATTTGGCCCATACTCTACGGGGCACGGGGAAAGAATACTTACCTTATGTGGGGAAGTCTCACATTGCCAAGTCCACCACGATGCAGTGTCTTAAATCTTCTTCGGGATCTCTTGTTAATACTGTCTCAGGCATGCATGATATCGTGAGACAACATTTACTTTCCTTGTATGGTGGAAAGGCCACTGATTCCCATCCATGGCAGTTGCCCAGATTGCCAGCTTCATATAAAGCCTCTATTGATCAGTTGATCACTGTCTCTGAAATCAAACATGTTTTACAAAATATATCAACTCCACATTCTGTCCCAGGTTTGGATGGTATCCCTTATGCATTCTATGTACAGTTGGATGATACACATTTACATACTTTGACATCTTTGTTTAATGATTGGTATTGTAATGGTTTTAACCATGTGTCTTTTCTTTCCATAGCTTTGAAATTCTTATGGAAGAAGGGTAGCAGAGCAGATTTGTCCAACTGGCGCCCAATCGCCCTGTGTAATGTGGATTATAAGATCTTTACAAAAGTGTTACAATCACGACTTTCTTCCTCTTTGCCACTACTTTTAGACCCGGGTGTTTATGGTGTCTCTGGCCGCTCTGTTTGGGATCTGTTACATCTTTATAAGTGTGTTTTTTCTCATTTTCAGACTTCTGTTGGTGGTGTTTTGTCTTGCGACTTGTCGCAGGCTTTCGATCACATTTCTCATTCTGTTTTGCTTTCCATCCTTAAATCCTATGGTTTTGGTAGTCTTTTTATTTCTTGTCTTTCTTCTATTTTTCGGGGGTCCTGTATTTTTCCTATGGTTAATGGGCATTTGGCTCCTTCTCTCCCAATGAGGAATGGTATCCGGCAAGGATGTCCTCTGAGTGGTTCTTTGTTAGCCTTGGTAGTGGGGGCTGTTCTTTTCTCTTTCCGTCATACTATGACTCTTTCTCCTTATTCTTTTTCTTGCTCTGGTGTATTGGTTCCGCGTGTGGTTTCCTACGCGGATGATATTTCTTTGTTTTTTGAGAATCCTCAGATGATTGACACTTATTTTATACAACATTTTGTTCCCCTTCTTTCCAAGGTTGGATGGACAGTTAATCTTACCAAGTCCTTTTTTTACACTACACAATCTGATTTGCCTGATGTTTATCATTCATTTCCCGTGGTGACGTCAGGCATCCACATTTTGGGAGTGCCTTTTGGGTCTACCCCTTTTGTTTTGCAACGTTGTAAGCAGCTGTTGTCGTCTTCCTCTGCCACTTTGACGTTCTGGCAGACTTTTAGACTTTCATTTAAAAAGAAGGCCTTGATGTTAAATTCTATTTTTCTGGCCAAGTTTCAATATGTTTTTTCAGTTTATTTCTTTCCAGTTGCTTGGTCTGCTTGGTTTTTAAGGATTTATTTTCATTTTTTTTGGAAGTCAGGCCTTAATCCTGTTTCTCGGGGTGTGGTTTTTGCTCCACAGGATCAGGGAGGGTGTGGGTTGAAACACCCGGTATTGTTTTTGCAGTTGCTTTTTTTATATAGATTGTTTGCTAGTCTGAAGTCTCAGTCTTATTCGCTTATTGCTGAGTTGTACAAACATATGTATCCAGGGTATTGGGATTTGTTGCTAGCTGGACGGAGGCCATCTGCGGGTGGTGATCAGGTCCTTCGGGACATTTCTCTTATTGTTAAAAAATATCGCATTTTTGCGTTGGACATTACTCCTCGTTTTTTTATGTGGTATGACCAGGTAATGTCTCATTATGTGTGGATTAATGCTTATGCTGAGTTCACCAGTGATCAAGTGTCTGGTTTGCTTGGGCGCAGGAGGTTTTTATCTGCAGTGCCACAATGGCATGATTTTTTGTGGCGGTTATCCTTGGATAGATTGCCACTCAAATGTCATCTTCATACTGGGAATGTGGTAGATACACATTGTTTTGTATCTTGCCCGGAACCTGAAACTGTGTTACATTTTCTTTTCTCCTGTAGCAGGATTCGAGGATTTTGGTCAATGTTCCGGCAGACTTTTAGGGTTCCTCACCTTTTTCCGTTGAATATCTTGAAATGTCGATTGGGTGACTACCAGGTTGCTTGGACTCCGGCCATCCGTCAGGCTGATTTTGTTCTTTGCTCCACAATGTACTTACTTTGGACGGCTCGATGCAAAGCGTTATATCACAAAACTGTGTTTCCAGTTTGTCATTTGATTTCTATGTTGAAGCATTGGCTGTCAAGATGGGGATATGACGGGATGTTTATTTGATGTTGTTTTGCATTTTTTTCCTGTCGTTTTCTCTTTTTCCTGTTTGTCAATAAATGTTGGCTTTCCTATGCATTTCAAGCATGTTTCTGCATAGAGAAAAAATAACCCTGGAAAGTTGTTTTTCTCCAAGAGGGAAAAAGCTAGGAGGCTGAAACTCTGCAGGTGTGTAGGGTACAATCCACCCTACAAAGGGGTAGGGCAATCCTGGTTCTGGCTTAACTGCCAGTTTCAGTATGACCGTTTATTGTTTTTAGCTTTCCCTATGCATTTCAAGCATGTTTCTGCATAGAGAAAAAATACCCCTGGAAAGTTGTTTTTCTCCAAGAGGGAAAAAGCTAGGAGGCTGAAACTCTGCAGGTGTGTAGGGTACAATCCACCCTACAAAGGGGTAGGGCAATCCTGGTTCTGGCTTAACTGCCAGTTTCAGTATGACCGTTTATTGTTTTTAGCTTTCTTTTTGCATTTCAAGCATGTTTCTGCATAGAGAAAAAATACCTGTGGAAAGTTGTTTTTCTCCAAGAGGGAAAAAGCTAGGAGGCTGAAACTCTGCAGGTGTGTAGGGTACAATCCACCCTACAAAGGGGTAGGGCAATCCTGGTTCTGGCTTAACTGCCAGTTTCAGTATGACCTCACTTCCCTTTGTGGAGGGGGTGGGGTCTGCAGCACTGCAGCAGAGCGCTGGTGAGGAGACTGCTCCTGTTTCTAATGTTCCTGCTAATACTACAACTTTTCCTGAGATGAGAATTGTGGATACATATTCTTTGGCTTCTGTTCCTGAGGATTCTACTTTGTCTATGGCTGAAAAACGTGCTAGGGATGTGCAGACTGCTGCTATTTTGGATTGGGGCACTGAAGACATTGATATTCCGCCGCCAGCAGACTCTCTGGCAGCTTCCGTTTTCAGGCAGGTAAAACTTCTTTTTCTGCTTCTCCCAACACTTCTACAAGTGCCTCTAAGGTTACCCATGTGTTTAAAAGACCCTTTGAGGCAGTAGAAGTTGCAGAAATGACTAAAAAAAGCGCTAAACGAGCTACAGAAAAAAAGTCACTTTTACAGTTTAAATTTGGCGCCAAAACCGGCTTGCAGAACGCCGAGAAAGACATTACAGCTTTGCAAACTTCAAATACTGCTTGCACAGCCCCTGATGGACTTGCAAACCCCATTCCACCTAAATTATACTCCCAGGCAGCTTCTCCTTCACATCCCAGTCGGACTTTTCAACAAAAGTCATGCATTAGATTTAAAACAGCTAAAAATGACAGGATGTCATTAAGAAGTTTATGGACTGATCTGCTTGCTCCTGCAGGTCTAAAGCTTTTAGACTTGGCTGGGGTGATACCCTGGCCAAATGAGAACATGATTGAGGTATTCTTTGAGATTCCTCTGGTTGCTGCAAACTTTTATGCTAAGTTTCAACAGAATAAGTCTATTTCTCCCTGGAATTTGTATGAGATCTCTCAGTTAAATGTGCAGCTAAAGAAAAAGTTGAGGTTGTCTTTTAAAACTATCTATATGTCTTCTGACATGATTAAAGCCCACATTTCTCAGCGTTGTTCTGAAGTACATAGCGTTGTTAAAACTTGTTCTCCTGATCTACCTGGTGTTTGGGATGGAGGCTGGGAGGTTTGGGTGACTATGGGGTCACTGACAAGGGTATTGCTCATCTTCCAGGTGTGTGTTTTGTGCGTGGACATAGAGGCACTATTAGATATGCTGGCCAGCCACGTTTTTGTTTCTTTTGTGGGGACTTTTCTCACCTGATATCTGACTGTCCTGCCAAAAAATGTACTCGGTGCGGCTCTCTTTCGCACTTTACCAGGTCTTGTCCTAATAAATGTCCTCATTGCGGAGAAGCCCACCATTGGTCCCAGTGCCCTTTGGTGGACACTCCACTGGAGGAACCTGTTTCAGAGGTTGCTGTGGAGAAAGTTTCGGATACCGTACTTTCTGTTTCTTCTTCTGCTACCAGTGCTGAAGAGCAGGGTAGTCATACGGCTGTGGACAGTCAGGGTCATCATACATCCCAAGTGGCTGGTCCTTCTGATGCATATGTTCCACCGCTAAATGTACCCTTGGAGGATGACATACCTCCTTGTTCTCCGTCCCAGACTCTTTCACCAGGTGTTCAGCAGTCTTTCTCTGTACCTCAGACCGATGCTGACATGGAAGTGGACCCTTCTGATGCTGACGTGGTTCAAGCTGCTTCAGTTGCTTCTTCTTTTTCTTCTGCACATTCGGCTGTTCCCATACTTGTTGGATCTCAACACGGAAGTGACCCCTTGGTCTCTCCTTCCTCTCCTTTATTGGAATCTTCTGCTGGTGGTGCTGCAGGGCAGAGGCGTGGTCGTTCGGCCTCCAGAGGACGAATTAAGACTTTGCAGAAGGGATCGATAGACACTCCGGATGTTGGATATGGCTAATTTCCTAATGGCATTCTGTAATGTCAATCTCATGCTTTCTTTGTCGAAAAGGATTTGTGTCGCAGATTGGATTCAGACGTACCAGTTTGACTTGTTGTGTTTACTGGATGTTGGTCAGCTGCCCTTGGAACTTCAAGAACAATGGTCTGGGATGTGTCCCTATGATGTTCAGTGGTCTACGGGACTGGATAAACACTCTGGTTTGGTGGTGTTGTGGAATTCCTCCACAGTACATGTTTTGGATGTTGTACACTTGGTGCCGGGTCGTTTACTTTGTTTAGATATTAAGTTTCAGTCAGATTATTATAGAATCTTTTTTCTTTATGCTTATGTTAGTCTGGGCGAGAGATGCAAATTGTTTAAATGTCTTCAACCTTTTTTGCAGGTGGACTATTCAGTCATCGTGGCGGGGGATTTTAATGCCCATATGACTGATGTCTCACAAACATAAATGTGATGTCAAGCTATGTCACAAGATAATGTCACAAGCTGGTTTGTCATTAAGTTTTACTCCGCCCTTTTCTTATTTTAAAGGTACAGTTCGTACTTTAATTGATTTTTGTTGGCATACCCCTGATGTGGCTTGTTCTAATTTTGATTATTTTTTTCTTCCATTCACTGACCATGCTCTTTTGGCGTACACCTTTGGCTCTGCCACTACTTTGCATAGAGGGAAAAGCTATGTGAAGATGAGTCCGACTCGCATACAATCTGATGACTGGGCCGTCATTTGGCAAGACCTGTGGCAAGGGCAGATGTCCCTTTGGGATTTATTTGATTCCGCTCATTGGTGGAGGGATTTTAAGATAAAATTAATTGACAGGTACTGTGCTTATGTTCATGAATGTTGTTTACAGCTTAAAGTGTCTACTTCTGCTGCCTATCACGATTATGTGTGTCATGCTAATGCGAATTTGTCTTCTACCCTTATAGCTTTGTGCAGGCTTTATGAATTAAATGTGGAGAGAGTGAAGACCAAACTCTTTGACTTGGCCCATTCCTTAAAGGGTTCGGGTGAGGAGTATTTACCTTATGTGGGAAAGAAGAGGCTCCAACGTACCTCCACTATGCAATGTCTCAAGTCTCCCGAGGGCACATTGTGCAACACCCTGCAAGGGATGCAGAATATTGTTTTTCAGCATTTGTCTCATTTATATGGTGGTAAAGCACCTGTTTCATATTTTTGGGGATTACCAAAGTTGCCCTCTTCTCATAGGGCGTGTATTGATGCTGCCATCACTTTGTCAGAAGTGCGTCATGTTATTCATAATCTTCCTAACCTGACTTCTGTTCCTGGTTTGGACGGTATTCCCTACCTTTTCTATACTAAGTTGTCAGATGACCATTTGCAGGTGTTGGTTTCTATGTTTAATGACTGGTTGTCTTTTGGTATTAATGATGTTTCATTTCTTTCTGTTGCAGTGAAATTTTTGTGGAAAAAAGGTAACAGGGTGGACTTGGCAAATTGGAGACCCATTTCACTCTGCAATACAGACTACAAGCTTTTCATGAAGATCTTACAGCTTCGTCTGTCTGCTTCCATGTCTCTCCTTTTGGACCCTGGGATTTTTGGTGTGCCGGGTCGACCAGTCTGGGATCTTTTACATCTTTATAAATCAGTTTTTTCTCTCTTCTCCTCCTTTGGGTGGTGTCCTTTCATGTGACCTGTCTCAAGCCTTTGACAACATATCTCATCCTGTTCTTTTCTCTATTCTTTCTTCTTATGGCTTTGGGAAGAAGTTTCTTGGTTGTCTTTCTTCTATTTTTCAGGGTTCTAAACTTTCTCCTTTGGTTAATGGTCACCTAGGTTCTTCTCTTCCAATGTTAAATGGGATTCGTCAAGGGTGTCCTTTGAGTAGCTACTTATTGGCTTTGGTGGTGGGTGCTGCCACCTTCTCTTTCCGACACAAAGCTCTTCTTTCCCCGTGTTCCTTTTCTTGTCAGGGGGTACTCATTCCCAGGGTGGTTTCCTATGCTGATGACTTAGCTATGTTTGTGGATGATCCTGACCAGGTTAACACTTATTTTTTGCAGCAGTTTTTACCCATTTTGCAGTTAGTGGCGTGGTCAGTTAACCTTACCAAGTCCTTTTTCTACTATCCCAGAGCTGATTCACCTGACGTCCTCTTTGGTTTTCCGGTGATTCGCACCGGGGTGCACATACTAGGAGTTCCTTTTGGTTCTGACGACTTTGTTGCACAGAGTTGCAAATCTCTTTTGTCTTCTTCCTTGTTGAAGTTAAATTATTGGCAAACCTTTCGCCTTTCTTTTAAGAAGAAGGCTTTGTTGTTAAATTCTATTTTTTTGGCTAAGCTTCTTTATGTTTTTTCTGTGTATTTTTTTCCAACTGTTTGGATTGCTTGGTTCCTCCGTTTATTTTTTTCTTTCTTTTGGAAGTCAGGTTTGAATCCCATTCCCCGGGGTACTGTTTATGCCCCATCAGACCATGGGGGGTGTGGCTTAAAACACCCTGTTCTTTTTTTACAAATTATGTTTTTACATAGGCTTTTTTCTCGTTTAAGATCACAGTCCTTTTCCATGCTTGCAGACATTTATAGAAATATGGCCTGGGTTTTGGGAGGCGTTGTTGTTGGGCAAGAGGCCTCCTTGCCCTTCTTCCTTTTATCGTGATGTGGTTTTGGTTGTGAAACGGCATAAGCTTTATGATTTTGATGTTAATTTATCCTTTCCTACTTGGTATTCCCAGGTTATGTCTGCCTCTATTTTTATTAATGCTTATGAAAATTTAACTTCTTTTCAACAGCAAGGTTTGTTTAATAGGCGAAGGTTTCTCAAAGCTGTGCCTCAGTGGCATGATTTTCTATGGAGATTGTCTTTAGATAGATTGCCTATTAAATGTCATGTACATACAGCCCTGGACGGGGACAAATTATGTTTTATGCACTGTGGTGAACCAGAAACCATTTTACATTTTTTGTTTTCATGTAGAAGGATAGCTGGGTTTTGGAAATTGTTTCGTCGGGAATTTTTTGTTCCTTGCCTTTATCCCCTTAGTTTGTCTAAGTGTCAGTGGGGGGACTATAAGGTTTCTTGGTCTGCTGCCATTAGGGCAGCGGATTTTGTCCTTTGTTCCATTATGTATTTATTATGGTCAGCTAGATGTAAGGCATTTTACCAGAAGTACATCATTCCAGTTCCTCAGTTGATACAGATGTTGAAGTTTTGGTTAACTAAATGGGGGTATGCCAACTTTATTTTGTGATTTCATTGTGGTTTCCCTTTTTGTTGTTTCTCTTATTCTTTTTGCTGTTTGTCTTTTTCCTTTGTTGTTTTGTGTTTAATAAATATTGGCTTACCTATGCATTTCAAGCATGTTTCTGCATAGAGAAAAAATAACCCTGGAAAGTTGTTATTCTCCAAGAGGGAAAAAGCTAGGAGGCTGAAACTCTGCAGGTGTGTAGGGTACTATCCACCCTAACATGGGGTAGGGCAATCCTGGTTCTGGCTTAACTGCCAGTTTCAGTATGACCGTTTATTGTTTTTAGCTTTCCCTATGCATTTCAAGCATGTTTCTGCATAGAGAAAAATAACCATAGAAAGTTGTTTTTCTCCAAGAGGGAAAAAGCTAGGAGGCTGAAACTCTGCAGGTGTGTAGGGTACTATCCACCCTACAAAGGGGTATGGCAATCCTGGTTCTGGCTTAACTGACAGTTTCAGTATGACCATTTATTGTTTTTAGCTTTCCCTATGCATTTCAAGCATGTTTCTGCATAGAGAAAAAATAACCCTGGAAAGTCGTTTTTCTCCAAGAGGGAAAAAGCTAGGAGGCTGAAACTATGCAGGTGTGTAGGGTACTATCCATCCTACAAAGGGGTAGGGCAATCCTGGTTCTGGCTTAACTGCCAGTTTCAGTATGACCTCACTTCCCTCTGTGGAGGAGGTGGGGTCTGCAGCACTGCAGCAGAGCGCTGGTGAGGAGACTGCTCCTGTTTCTAATGTTCCTGATACTGCTACAACGTTTCCTGAGATGAAAATTGTGGATACTTATTCTTTAGCTACTGTTCCTGAGGATTCTACATTGTCTATGGCTGGTAAAAGCGCTAGGGATGTGCAGACTGCTGCTATTCTGGATTAGGGTAATGCAGACATTGACTTTCCGCCGCCGGCTGATTCACTGGCAGCTTCCGTTTTTCAGGCTGGTAAAACTTCTTTTTCTGCTTCCTCACACTCTTCTACTAGTGCCTCTAAGGTTGCTCATGTGTTTAAAAGGCCTTTTGAGGCAGTAGAAGTTTCAGAAATGTCTGAAAATAGCGCAAAACGCGCTACAGAAAAAAAGACACTTTTGCAGTTTAAATTTGGCGCCAAAACCGGCTTGCAGAACGCCGAGAAAGACATGACAGCCTTGCAAACTTCAAATACTGCTTGCACAGCCCCTGATGGCTCTGCAAACCCCATTCCACCTAAATTATATTCTCAAGCAGCCTCTTCTACTTATCCTAGTCGGACTTTTACCCAAAAGTCATGCATAAGGATTAAAACTGCTAATAATGACAGGATGTCATTAAAGCGCTTATGGACTGATTTGCTTGCTCCAGCAGGTCTGAAGCTTTTAGACTTAGCTGGGGTAATACCATGGCCAAATGAGAACATGATAGAGGTTTTTTTTGAGGTTCCTCTGGTTGCTGCCACCTTTTATTCTAAGTTTCAGCAGCATAGAACTATTTCTCCATGGAATCTCTATGAAATTTCTCAGTTGAATGTGCAACTGAAGAAAAAGTTGAAATTGTCTTTTAAAACTATTTATATGTCTTCTGACATGGTTAAGTCCTACTTATCTCAGCGTTGTTCTGAAGTGCACAGCATTGCTAAAACTTGTTCACCTGATTTACCTGGGGTTTGGGATGGTGGCTGGGAGGCTTGGGTGACCATGGAGGTCACTGACGAAGGTATAGCTCATCTTCCAGGAGTGTGTTTTGTAGGCGGACATAGGGGCACTATTAGATATGTTGGCCAGCCACGCTTTTGTTTCTTTTATGGGGACTTTTCCCATCTCATCTCTGACTGTCCAGCTAAGAAATGTACTCGGTGCGGATCCCTTTCGCACTTTACCAGGTCTAGTCCTAACAAGTGTCCTCATTGTGGGGAGGCTCACCATTGGTCCCAGTGTCCATTGGTGGACACTCCACTGGATGATTCAGTTTCAGAGGTGTCTGTAGTGACAGTTTCGGATGATGCAATTTCTGTTTCTCATTCTTCTACCAGTGCTGCAGAGCAGGGTAGTCATACGGAAGTGGACAGTCAGGGTCATCACACGTCCCAAGTGGCTGGTCCTTCTGATACTTATGTTCCGCCGGTACATGCGTCCTCGGAGAGATCACTACCTCCTAGTCCTTCATCCCAGACTGTTTTGCAAGGTGTTCAGCAGTCTCCTTCTGCACTTCAGACTGATGCTGACATGGAAGTAGATCCTTCTGATGCTGCGGTGGTTCAGCATGATTTGGTTGATTCTTCTTTTTCTTCTGCACATTCAGCAGATTCAGTTCTTGTTATGGGTCAGAAGGGGGTAGACCCTTTGGTTCCTCCCTCTTCTCCTTTGTTGGAATCTTCTTCTGGTGGTACTATGGGAAGGAGACGCGGTCGTTCGGCCTCCAGGGGCAGGATTAAGATGGTGCAAAAGGGTATGTCGGACGTCCCAGATGATGGCTATGGCTAACCTACTTCTTGCTTTTTGCAACATCAATTTGATGATGTCTTTGTCGAAACGGATTTGTGTAGTGGATTGGATCCAGACATACCAATTTGACTTGTTGTGTTTATTGGA
Source organism: Protopterus annectens (assembly GCF_019279795.1). NCBI lineage: Eukaryota > Metazoa > Chordata > Ceratodontiformes > Protopteridae > Protopterus > Protopterus annectens. The sequence continues at coordinate 961,465,903 of NC_056728.1, forward strand.
TGTTGGTCAGCTGTCCGTGGAGATTCAAGAACAATGGTCCAGGCTGTGTCCATATAACGTTCAGTGGTCTACGGGGCTGGACAAGCACTCTGGTTTGGTGGTTTTGTGGAATCCTTCTACAGTACAAGTTTTGGATGTATTACATTTGGTGCCAGGTCATTTAATTTGTTTGGATATTAAGTTTCAGATGGATTATTACAGAGTCTTTTTTATATATGCTTATGTAAATATGGGTGAGCGGTGTAAATTGTTTAAATGTCTTTTACCTTTTTTGCAGGTGGATTATTCCGTCATCGTAGCGGGTGACTTTAATGCCCACATGGCTGATGACTCTCATAAAGACAAAAGTGATGTTAAACTTTGTCATAAAATAATGTCGCAAGCTGGTTTGTCCTTAAGGTTTACCCCTACCCTTTTCCTATTTTAAAGGTACAGTTCGTAAATTGATTGATTTTTGTTGGCATACCCCAGATGTAGCCTGTTCTAACTTTAATTATTTTTTTCTTCCTTTTGCTGACCATGTTCTTATGGCGTATGATTTTGGAACAGCTTCCCCTTTGACTAGGGGAAGGAGTTATGTGAAGATGAGCCCTACTCGGATGCACTCGAATGAATGGGATGCGATATGGCAGGATTTGTGGCAGGGACAGATGTCCCTTTGGGAATTGTATGATTCCGCAACTCAGTGGTGGAGGGATTTTAAAGTTAAATTGGTTAGCAGGTACTGTGATTATGTTCGTGAATATTGTTTACAGCTTAAAGTTAATACTACTGCAGCATACCATGCTTATGTCAGTCATACTAATTTAGATTTATCTTCTGCCCTCACAGCTTTGCGTAGGCTTTAGGACTTGAATGTGGAAAGAGTGAAGACCAGACTCTTTAACTTGGCCCATTCTTTAAAGGGTTCGGGTGAGGAGTATTTGCCTTATGTGGGGAAGAAGAGGCTCCAACGTACCTCTACAATGATGTGTCTTAAATCTCCTGAGGGTGCCTTGTGCAATACACTACCTGGGATGCAATCTATTGTTTCTCGATATTTGTCTGTCTTGTATGGTGGGAAACCGCCTGTTTCATATTTTTGGGGATTACCGAATTTGCCCCCTTCTCATAGGGCATGCATTGATGCTGATATCACTTTGGATGAAGTGCGGAAAGTTATTCATAATCTTTCTAACCCTACCTCAGTTCCCGGAATGGATGGTGTCCCTTACTTTTTTTATACAAGGTTGTCTGATGACAATTTACAGTTGTTGGTGAATGTGTTTAATGAATGGTTGTCTTTAGGGATTACTGATGTCTCCTTTCTTTCAGTTGCAGTGAAGTTTTTATGCAAGAAGGGTAACAAGGCAGAATTGGCTAATTGGAGGCCTATTTCGCTATGCAATACTGACTACAAGCTTTTTATGAAGATCTTACAGCTTCATTTGTCTACTTCCATGCCTCTTCTTTTGGACCTTGGGGTTTTTGGTGTTCCGGGACGTTCAGTCTGGGATCTTTTGCATCTATACAAATCTGTTTTTTCTCTTTCTTCTCCTCACTTGGGTGGTGTCCTTTCTTGTGACATTTCCCAGGCCTTCGATAATATTTCTCATTCTGTCCTTTTTTCTATTCTTCGTGCTTACGGCTTTGGGGAGAAGTTTCTTGGTTGTCTTTCTTCTATTTTTCGGGGTTCTACTCTTACTCCTTTGATTAATGGTCACTTGGGGTCTTCTCTTTCTATGTCAAATGGGATTCGTCAGGGATGTCCTTTAAGCAGCTATTTGTTGGCTTTGGTGGTGGGAGCTGCCATTTTCTCTTTTAGGCATAAGGTCCTTTTTTCGCCTTATTCTTTTTCTTGTTATGGGGTCCTCATTCCTCGGGTGGTTTCTTATGCTGATGACCTTGCCATGTTTGTGGAGGATCCTGCTCAGGTTGACACTTATTTTTTGCGTCAGTTTTTGCCTATTTTAGAATTGGTGGGATGGAAGGTTAATCTTAACAAATCTTTTTTTTATTCTACTAGAGTGGATTTGCCTGATGTCTTGTATGGCTTTCCAGTCATTCGTAACTGAGTGCACATTTTAGGGGTTCCATTTGGGTCAGAGGACTTTACTGTTTATGGTCCTCTTCATTGGCAACATTGAATTATTGGCAGACTTTCCGCCTTTCTTTTAAAAAGAAAGCTTTGTTATTGAACTCTGTTTTTTTAGCCAAATTGCTTTATGTTTTTTCAGTTTATTTTTTTCCTACAGTTTGGATTGCCTGGTTTCTCCATTTATTTTTTTCTTTCTTTTGGAGATCAGGATTAAATCCCATTTCTCGGGGTACAGTTTATGCCCCAGCGGAACAAGGGGGGGGTGTGGTTTAAAACACCCTGTTTTTTTTTGCAAGTTTTATTTTTACATAGGCTTTTCTCTCGTTTGAGGTCCCACTCATTTTCTATGATTGCTGATGTTTACCGGAATATGGCACCTGGTTTTTGGGAGGCATTATTTTTGGGCAAGAGACCACCTTGCCCTACTTCCTTTTATCGCAATGTGGTTTTGGTAGTTAAGAAGCATAAGATTTATGATTTTGATATTAGTTTGCCTTTTCCATTTTGGTACTCTCAAGTTATGTCTGCTACAGTGTTTATTAATGCTTATGAACATTTAAATTCCTTTAGTAGAATGGTTTGTCAAATAGAAGGAGGTTTTTACGGGCAGTGCCACAGTGGCACGATTTTTTATGGCGTTTGTCATTAGATAAATTACCTCTTAAATGTCATGTACATACCGCTCAGGACAGGGACAAATTATGTTTTATGCAATGTGGTGAACAGGAAACCATTTTGCATTTTTTGTTTTCTTGTCAGAGGATAGCTGGTTTTTGGAAGTCATTTCGTCAGGAATTTTTTTGTTCCCTGTCTTTATCCTCTTGGTTTGTCCAAATGTCAGTGGGGTGATTATAAAGTTTCTTGGTCCACTGCCATTCGGGCAGCAGATGTTGTTCTTTGTTCCATTATGTTTTTACTATGGTCAGCCAGGTGTAAGGCTTTATATCAGAAAGTTGTGATTCCAGTTCCGCAGCTAATAATTATGTTGAAGTTTTGGTTGGCGAAATGGGGATATGCCAGATTTATTTTATTATTATTTTATGATTATTATGTGGTTTTTCTTTTATTTTCTTGTCAATTGTCTCTTTTTGTATGTTTCTTTCTTTTGTTGTTCTTTGTGTTTATTAAACTTGGATTACCTATGCATTTCAAGCATGTTTTTGCATAGAGAAAAAATACCCCTGGAAAGTTGTTTTTCTCCAAGAGGGAAAAAGCTAGGAGGCTGAAACTCTGCAGGTGTGTAGGGTATTATCCACCCTACAAAGGGGTAGGGCAATCCTGGTTCTGGCTTAACTGCCAGTTTCAGTATGACCGTTTATTGTTTTTAGCTTTCTTTTGCATTTCAAGCATGTTTCTGCATAGAGAAAAAATACCTGTGGAAAGTTGTTTTTCTCCAAGAGGGAAAAAGCTAGGAGGCTGAAACTCTGCAGGTGTGTAGGGTACTATCCACCCTACAAAGGGGTAGGGCAATCCTGGTTCTGGCTTAACTGCCAGTTTCAGTATGACCGTTTATTGTTTTAGCTCTTCCTATGCATTTCAAGCATGTTTCTGCATAGAGAAAAATAACCCTGGAAAGTTGTTTTTCTCCAAGAGGGAAAAAGCTAGGAGGCTGAAACTCTGCAGGTGTGTAGGGTACTATCCACCCTACAAAGGGGTAGGGCAATCCTGGTTCTGGCTTAACTGCCAGTTTCAGTATGACCGTTTATTGTTTTTAGCTTTCCCTATGCATTTCAAGCATGTTTCTGCATAGAGAAAAATAACCCTGGAAAGTTGTTTTTCTCCAAGAGGGAAAAAGCTAGGAGGCTGAAACTCTGCAGGTGTGTAGGGTACTATCCACCCTACAAAGGGTAGGGCAATCCTGGTTCTGGCTTAACTGCCAGTTTCAGTATGACCGTTTATTGTTTTTAGCTTTCCCTATGCATTTCAAGCATGTTTTTGCATAGAGAAAAATTACCTATGGAAAGTTGTTTTTCTCCAAGAGGGAAAAAGCTAGGAGGCTGAAACTCTGCAGGTGTGTAGGGTACTATCCACCCTACAAAGGGGTAGGGCAATCCTGGTTCTGGCTTAACTGCCAGTTTCAGTATGACCGTTTATTGATTTTAGCTTTCCATATGCATTTCAAGCATGTTTCTGCATAGAGAAAAAATACCCTGGAAAGTTGTTTTTCTCCAAGAGGGAAAAAGCTAGGAGGCTGAAACTCTGCAGGTGTGTAGGGTACTATCCACCCTACAAAGGGTAGGGCAATCCTGGTTCTGGCTTAACTGCCAGTTTCAGTATGACCGTTTATTGTTTTTAGCTTTCCCTATGCATTTCAAGCATGTTTCTGCATAGAGAAAAATAACCCTGGAAAGTTGTTTTTCTCCAAGAGGGAAAAAGCTAGGAGGCTGAAACTCTGCAGGTGTGTAGGGTACTATCCACCCTACAAAGGGTAGGGCAATCCTGGTTCTGGCTTAACTGCCAGTTTCAGTATGACCGTTTATTGTTTTTAGCTTTCCCTATGCATTTCAAGCATGTTTCTGCATAGAGAAAAAATAACCCTGGAAAGTTGTTTTTCTCCAAGAGGGAAAAAGCTAGGAGGCTGAAACTCTGCAGGTGTGTAGGGTACAATCCCCCCTACAAAGGGGTAGGGCAATCCTGGTTCTGGCTTAACTGCCAGTTTCAGTATGACCGTTTATTGTTTTTAGCTTTCCTTTGCATTTCAAGCATGTTTCTGCATAGAGAAAAATACCTGTGGAAAGTTGTTTTCTCCAAGAGGGAAAAAGCTAGGAGGCTGAAACTCTGCAGGTGTGTAGGGTACTATCCACCCTACAAGGGGTAGGGCAATCCTGGTTCTGGCTTAACTGCCAGTTTCAGTATGACCGTTTATTGTTTTAGCTTTCCCTATGCATTTCAAGCATGTTTCTGCATAGAGAAAAAATACCTATGGAAAGTTGTTTTTCTCCAAGAGGGAAAAAGCTAGGAGGCTGAAACTCTGCAGGTGTGTAGGGTACTATCCACCCTACAAAGGGGTAGGGCAATCCTGGTTCTGGCTTAACTGCCAGTTTCAGTATGACCGTTTATTGTTTTTAGCTTTCCCTATGCATTTCAAGCATGTTTCTGCATAGAGAAAAATACCCCTGGAAAGTTTATTTTCTCCAAGAGGGAAAAAGCTAGGAGGCTGAAACTCTGCAGGTGTGTAGGGTATTATCCACCCTACAAAGGGGTAGGGCAATCCTGGTTCTGGCTTAACTGCCAGTTTCAGTATGACCGTTTATTGTTTTTAGCTTTCTTTTGCATTTCAAGCATGTTTCTGCATAGAGAAAAAATACCTATGGAAAGTTGTTTTTCTCCAAGAGGGAAAAAGCTAGGAGGCTGAAACTCTGCAGGTGTGTAGGGTACAATCCACCCTACAAAGGGGTAGGGCAATCCTGGTTCTGGCTTAACTGCCAGTTTCAGTATGACCGTTTATTGTTTTTAGCTTTCCCTATGCATTTCAAGCATGTTTCTGCATAGAGAAAAAATAACCCTGGAAAGTTGTTTTTCTCCAAGAGGGAAAAAGCTAGGAGGCTGAAACTCTGCAGGTGTGTAGGGTACTATCCACCCTACAAAGGGTAGGGCAATCCTGGTTCTGGCTTAACTGCCAGTTTCAGTATGACCATTTATTGTTTTTAGCTTTCCCTATGGAGGAGGATGCAAAAAACGATCCTGCTGCATTAGCAGCTGTTTCTACTTCAGATTCACAAGGATTTAGCCCTATATCTACGCAGGAATTGTTGGACATTACAATGCATGAGGAAGAGGAGACTACATCTAGTGTTTTGGTGCTTAAAAAACAAGACAGGGACCTGCAAATATCTTCTTTATTGTCTTGGGCAGACGAGATGGAAAGGGCCTGTCCCTCTGAGTTAAATTTGCAACAGCCCTTATCAGGGCTTCAACCTGGTGTTTCTAGTGGCCGGACTAAAGATTGTACTGCTGGAAGTGATTGGAGGCTTTTACAGACAGCTTCTGCTTCTGCACAGCTTCAAAATGCCACTAAACGAAAAAATGGCTTTAATGAGCCCTTGCAGCCTCATTTGCGAGATTCCGGTATTTCTGTGCCTACAACAGCCTCGGGGCATGTTAACAGCTGTGAATCAGCTGTTTCAACCGTTACTAACGCTCGCAATGCTCGGCAGGGGATTTCCTGGCTATTTCAAAGAATAAAGTTTCACAGAACGGAAAAAACGGCTCAGATTTGCCGTTTAAAGTTAGCAAAGTGCAACGGGCCTTAAATTTTAAACAGGGAGCCTCGGAGAACAGTGAAATGTCACTGGACAGGAATTTCAGCCTAACACTGGTCGGAAGGCATTACCTGATCAGCGCAATAGCGCTATGCATGATACAACCGCAAATTCCTCTTTTTTGTCGCAGGGCTCTGTTATACACGCAAATCAGCAGCTGGGGACACATAGTCCATTACAGGTTGATGAGCGACATGCTCAGGAGGCTGATTCCAGCCATTTACAGCTGGTTGAAGGATCGAGGGAAAAGTTAAAGCACTCGATGCTACAGAAGGGTGTTTTGGGGCAGAAGGACTCTGGGATCTCTTCCCTTTCTACAGGGAAGGTGTGCAATGATAGTACAGTTACTCAGGATGCACGGAGATCCCTGGATGCTTCTTCAGAGCGACTCACTGTTGGGCAAGGTGCTTTATTATTGCAGGACAAAGTTTCCTCCTCGATCGAGGGAGGAGTGCAGTGTCCAGAACAGCAGCGGGATGTTGTTTCCATGGTTTCTTCTTCTGGTAATTCCTGTGAGCAGCAACCTGCATTGGTTGAAGGAAGGGACGCCACCTCATCTGTTGCTCGACAGCCTTTGGAAGGGGTAATGCAGCAAGGTTCGTCATCTGAAGTTTCTGTTCCTGGAACATCCAAGGTTGGTGCCTCATATCCAGTTTGGAGTCCTATGGTTGACAGTAAAAAAGGCTATACTGATGGGCGCTTACTAGGGACGCCACCGGACATTTCACCACACACCACTGTGCGGTCTGTTACTGGTGCACCGGAGACGATACCTATCCCACCGGAGAAGGAACGTGTTTACACCTTTAAGGATAGAGGATTACTTCGCAGGATAGACGGTCAGATGGATTATGAGGCTCCTGTTCTTTCCACTACTTCTGGGGACAGAGATCTTTCCTTGAAAAGAGGGGGCAACGCCCAGCAATCGCCGGACACGGGTACTCAGCGCTTGACGAAGGTGAGGAGATTGGATGATTTCTCCCGAGAGCCTTTGGTGCAGAATGACTCTGCTACGGTCAATAATCCAGGGATACCATCCGAAGGATACCGTACTTATGCTGGGGCCACAGCGGCGACGTTAACGGAGCCCACCCCTCCGACGCGCTCTCGCTTGATTCACAAACCATCGATTAAGGTCCAGACGGTTGCAGGGACGCCCACCAGTAGGGTGGAGATATGGCGTGACCTCTTACAACCACTGGGGATACCGCTTTCCAGCATTTGTGCGGTTTCTCATTGGGGTAAAGAATCCTTTGCGGATATATTCTTTGAAACGCAAGGAATGGCACTACGGTTTCAAAGCACATTCATGGCGAAAGGAGATGTTCCATCAGTTGCCAAGTATCGGCTCCTCCGTATAAATGTTCAATTTCGTCGGAAGATCTCTATACATTTTCGGACTGTCCTTGTGGATCCGGAGCATATAAAACGCCACTTACAAAGGTATGTGGAGAAGGTCATTACATTAGAGAAATCTTATGATGAAGCTGCTGGTGGTATGTGGGATTGTGGCTGGACGGCATTGGTCGATTTTCACTTGACCGACTCTGGACCCCAGCACATCCCAGGGGTTTGCTTTCTTACAGGCCAACGAGGTGTACTCCGGTATGCCGGACAGCCTAAAACGTGTTACTTCTGTGGTAATTTTGATCATGTCGTTTCGGACTGTCCTGATAAGAAATGCTCGAAGTGTGGCAGTCGTGACCATTTTGCCAGGGATTGCCGCACTGTTTGTAATTTATGCTCTGGTCCACATCACTGGTCCCTTTGTGATGGCATGGTTTCTCCTGTTAACTTAGTGGAAGAATCGCGCTCGGATGATGGCGCACCCTTTCATGTTGACTCTTCGGTGGCGGTAGAGCAGTCGGCTCCCGAAGGGCAGTCTTTGCAACTGGGTCCAGATGTTTCTTTGGCAAAATCGAAGGAAAGCTCATCGCCAGCTGTTACAGAGCCACAGAAGGTGCCACACTTGGCTATCAGCACGGAAGTCACTGGTCACCAGGACATTACTCCTTCTATGGATGCTCCACCATTGCACTCTACACCTTGTCCGGAAGACGCTGAGGTTGCTCTTCTCCCGGTTCCGATGGATGGTGCTGATGGGTCTGATGGCCCGGATGATGCCATAGATGAGGGACCTTCTTGGCAGAGGGTCACGAGGAAGGATCGTTCACGTCGTGACAGGGCGTCAAGGAAGACTCGGTCTATCCTGCAGGCTACAGGTAAGGGGGATGTCACCAATGACCATGGCTGATTTGTCTGTGATCTGCTGCAATGTTAATTCCATCTTTTCTTTGCGGAAGAGACTGCTGGTGATGGATTGGATTTGGACTTTGCAATTTTCTATCCTGTGTTTGTTGGATACTGGTGTCTTATCGACTGACCATCTCATACAGGTCTCACATATGTGGGGCCCGAATTATGTTTGGTCTCAGGGTATTGATGTCCACTCGGGTATTTTAGTTTTGTGTAACCCTTCCGAGGTACAAATTAGAGACAAAGTTCATCTGATTCCTGGCCGGGTTTTGTTGTTGGATGTGAAAGTGCAGCAGCAATTTTTTCGTCTACTGGTCCTGTATGCTTTTACTGATGTAGATGAACGGTGCCGTTTGTTTCGTATGATTTCACCCTTTTTGCAGACGTCTTTTCCCCTTATTGTCCTTGGAGACTTTAATTCTCATCTCTTAGAGGGATCTGTGAGTTCTGCACGGGATGTTCGAGAATGTTATCGGGTCATGTCTACGGCTTCTTTGAAGTTGGCTCCGTCGCCTCCATTCACCTACCATAGAGGCATTCGAAAGACGACCATAGACTTTTGTTGGTACTCTCCCCGTCTGCTTTGTAAATCCATGGACTTTTCTTTGGTTACTTTTACAGATCATGTGGCTCTTACATATGTTTTTGGGCATACGACAAAGGTCGCTCCGGGCCGAGGGTATTATCGCATGGCTCCAGATTTCTTAAAGATGGATTTTTGGAAGTGTGTGCTTGATGAACTTTGGCAAGATCACTGTTCGGTATTGGAAATGTACTCTTCCATTCAAGACTGGTGGGTGGATTTCAAACGGAAACTGATTGACCGTTATCGGTGGATGACTCGCCACTATCATGCAGGTGTCAAAGCTCGGACTGTTGATACTTATAATTCTTACATAGCTGCATCTTGTTCGAATGTTTCTCAAGCATTGTTGGAATTACATGATTTGTATAATTTGTCATTACTAAGGGTGTCTAGTCATTTGGGCAGGCTTGCTGGTTCTATTAATGGCAAAGCGGCTCATTGCCTTCCCTACATTCGTCAGCCTGCAAGGGCGAGGGCAACTCCTATTCGTTGTTTACGAGATTCACAAGGTTTATTGCATAATACGAAGACAGGATTGTTGCAGGTTGTGCATGATTATTTGTTGAGGCAGTACAGTGATAAAGGTGGTAATCCTTTACATTGGCACATAACATCTATGGCACCAGCTTTGAAAGCACAGATGGAGGCGGAGATCACGTTAGGGGAGTTACAAGATGCTTTACATTTACTGGATAGCAAATACACAGCGCCGGGCCCAGATGGCATCCCATATACATTTTATTCATCCCTACCCCCGGCCTGTCTTACCCTGTTAGTTCGTTTATTTAATGATTGGTTGACATTTGGATTTAAGGATGGCAGAATTTTGCAATCTGCCATTCATTTTTTATGGAAGAAGGGAGATAGGGCTTCGCTTACAAATTGGAGACCAATCGCGTTGTGCAACACTGACTATAAACTTTTTATGAAAGTGTTGCAACTGCGCATGAAGAAGGTTCTTCCAAGAATTGTGGAAGCTGGGGTATATGGTGTTCCTACCCGTCCCATGCCTGACTTGTTGCACGTTATTAAGCATATTACATGTTATGTGCAGGATCATCCTTCTGCTCTTTTGATTTCAGCTGATATTGCCAAAGCCTTTGACAATGTTTCCCATACCACTTTGGAAGAGCTATTGGCTCTTTATGGATTTGGTACACATTTCAGGAACTGCATTCGTTCTTTGCACTCTAATTCGACTGTCACCCCTGTAATCAATGGTTGGGTGGGGGATCCACTTCCTATGCGTTCGGGTATTCGTCAAGGCTGCCCGCTTAGTGCCTTTTTATTAGCTTTAGTGGTGAGTGCGGTTTTTAGGCAGTTTAGGTCCCTTTTGGCCTTGCCTCCTCACTCTTTCAGGTGTATGGGGGTCCTCCTTCCCCGAACCTTTTCATACGCGGATGACATTGTTTACGTAGCAGAGAGTTTGACTATTTTTCGGAGTCAATTTCTCTCAGTAATGTTACCTTTGTTTTTGCAGGTGGGGCTTACTATCAATCTGTCTAAGTCCATTGGGTATACCAGCCTACCTTCTAATCCTGCACTCCATGATGGCCTTCGTTTTCATTCTACTGGGGTGGTCATATTAGGTGTTCCCTTTGGCACTGAACGTTATGTTACTGATTGGTGTTTCAACTTCCTACAGACGGCTTTAGCCCGTTTAAAGTTTTGGGCGACCTTTCCTTTGACGTATATTAAAAGGGTTTACCTTTTAAACACTTTTTTCCTCACTAAATTGCAATATGTTTTTCTGGTGTACTTTTTCCCACTTTCTTGGGTGTCTCTCGTCCTGCGACAATGTTTTACTTTCTTTTGGAGCTCGCAATTGAACCCCATTCCACGCGGTGTGGTTTACTCCCCTATTACAAAGGGTGGTCTGGCTTTTCATCATCCCACAATCTTTTTGCACATACAGTTTTTACATTATCTTTGGACTCATTTAAGTAATAAGATTGATTCATTGGTGGGTGCGCTAACGTATGAGGCAAACTTCTCATTCTGGGATAAGCTACTACAGGGTAAACGGACAAGGGGGGAGAGTTCCCAAGAACTCCAAGATATTCAGGTGGTGGCTATGCGTTACCGTATTCCTATGTTATCAGTGTCGTCCCCCCGTACAACATGGTATTCAGTTACTATGTCCAGCTATGTTTGGGTTGATGGTTACCGTGATTATTCTGTTTCTAGATTACACGGTGTTCGGTGCCGAAGGAAACATTATAAGCATTTGACCCAATGGGCGGATTTGCTCTGGAGGGCCTCATTGAATAAGTTGCCATTGCGTGCATCTCTCCACTTTCGTGCGGCTTTGGATACGGTTTGCCGTCGCCCAGGCTGTACTGCACCAGAGGATGCCCCTCATGTCTTTTTACACTGTCCCAGGGCTGTCTCTTTTTGGAATCAGGTTAATTTGCTTTATGATGTCCCGGCTTTGCGTCCCCTCACCATGGAGAAGATACTGTATGGGGATTATGGATGTCAATGGGATCCTTTGATACAACGGGCTGATTTTTTCCTGTTTTCCTGCCTCTATGTTATATGGTGTGCCAGATGTTTTGAAAATAGACATTCTACAGCTTATCCCTTGCTTGTGATGCTTAGGAAAGTACGGTTTTGGTTTACGAAGCATGGATATGATGACTTGTTGGTGCCTTAACCAATTTAAACATGGATATGCAGCACCTTTGGTGAGTTAACCATTTCTTTTTAATTTTAATCTTTTGTTCAAATTGTAGCTTTATATGATTGTAGTGTTTTGTTGCATTTATTGTGATTTATAGAAATGTATTTGTATTTTATTGTATGTTTTGTTTTGTTTCAATAAAAGTGGATTTAACTCCCTATGCATTTCAAGCATGTTTCTGCATAGAGAAAAAATAACCCTGGAAAGTTGTTTTTCTCCAAGAGGGAAAAAGCTAGGAGGCTGAAACTCTGCAGGTGTGTAGGGTACAATCAACCCTACAAAGGGGTAGGGCAATCCTGGTTCTGGCTTAACTGCCAGTTTCAGTATGACCGTTTATTGTTTTTAGCTTTCCCTATGCATTTCAAGCATGTTTCTGCATAGAGAAAAATAACCCTGGAAAGTTGTTTTTCTCCAAGAGGGAAAAAGCTAAGAGGCTGAAACCCTGCAGGTGTGTAGGGTACAATCCACCCTACAAAGGGGTAGGGCAATCCTGGTTCTGGCTTAACTGCCAGTTTCAGTATGACCGTTTATTGTTTTTAGCTTTCCTATGCATTTCAAGCATGTTTCTGCATAGAGAAAAAATACCTGTGGAAAGTTGTTTTTCTCCAAGAGGGAAAAAGCTAGGAGGCTGAAACTCTGCAGGTGTGTAGGGTACTATCCACCCTACAAAGGGGTAGGGCAATCCTGGTTCTGGCTTAACTGCCAGTTTCAGTATGACCGTTTATTGTTTTTAGCTTTCTTTTTGCATTTCAAGCATGTTTCTGCATAGAGAAAAAATACGTGTGGAAAGTTGTTTTTCTCCAAGAGGGAAAAAGCTAGGAGGCTGAAACTCTGCAGGTGTGTAGGGTACAATCCACCCTACAAAGGGTAGGGCAATCCTGGTTCTGGCTTAACTGCCAGTTTCAGTATGACCGTTTATTGTTTTTAGCTTTCCTATGCATTTCAAGCATGTTTCTGCATAGAGAAAAAATACCTGTGGAAAGTTGTTTTCTCCAAGAGGGAAAAAGCTAGGAGGCTGAAACTCTGCAGGTGTGTAGGGTACTATCCACCCTACAAAGGGTAGGGCAATCCTGGTTCTGGCTTAACTGCCAGTTTCAGTATGACCGTTTATTGTTTTTAGCTTTCCCTATGCATTTCAAGCATGTTTTTGCATAGAGAAAAATAACCTTGGAAAGTTGTTTTTCTCCAAGAGGGAAAAAGCTAGGAGGCTGAAACTATGCAGGTGTGTAGGGTACTATCCACCCTACAAAGGGGTAGGGCAATCCTGGTTCTGGCTTAACTGCCAGTTTCAGTATGACCGTTTATTGTTTTTAGCTTTCCCTATGCATTTCAAGCATGTTTCTGCATAGAGAAAAAATACCCTTGGAAAGTTGTTTTTCTCCAAGAGGGAAAAAGCTAGGAGGCTGAAACTCTGCAGGTGTGTAGGGTATTATCCACCCTACAAAGGGTAGGGCAATCCTGGTTCTGGCTTAACTGCCAGTTTCAGTATGACCGTTTATTGTTTTTAGCTTTCCCTATGCATTTCAAGCATGTTTCTGCATAGAGAAAAATAACCCTGGAAAGTTGTTTTTCTCCAAGAGGGAAAAATCTAGGAGGCTGAAACTCTGCAGGTGTGTAGGGTACTATCCACCCTACAAAGGGTAGGGCAATCCTGGTTCTGGCTTAACTACCAGTTTCAGTATGACCGTTTATTGTTTTTAGCTTTCCCTATGCATTTCAAGCATGTTTCTGCATAGAGAAAAATAACCCTGGAAAGTTGTTTTTCTCCAAGAGGGAAAAAGCTAGGAGGCTGAAACTATGCAGGTGTGTAGGGTACTATCCACCCTACAAAGGGTAGGGCAATCCTGGTTCTGGCTTAACTGCCAGCTGTTTTTAGCTTTCTTTTTGCATTTCAAGCATGTTTCTGCATAGAGAAAAAATACCTGTGGAAAGTTGTTTTTCTCCAAGAGGGAAAAAGCTAGGAGGCTGAAAATCTGCAGGTGTGTAGGGTACTATCCACCCTACAAAGGGGTAGGGCAATCCTGGTTCTGGCTTAACTGCCAGATGCAGTATGACCGTTTATTGTTTTTAGCTTTCCCTATGCATTTCAAGCATGTTTCTGCATAGAGAAAAAATAACCCTGGAAAGTTGTTTTTCTCCAAGAGGGAAAAAGCTAGGAGGCTCTGCAGGTGTGTCGGGTACTATCCACCCTACAAAAGGGCAGGGCAATCCTGGTTCTGGCTAAACTGCCAGTTTCAGTATGACCGTTTATTGTTTTTAGCTTATTATTGTGGAAATTCTTTACTTTGTAATAATTTATTGTATTGTTTTTTTTTTCATGTTCAATAAAAGTGGATTTAAATCCCTATGCATTTCAAGCATGTTTCTGCACAGAGAAAAAATAACCCTGGAAAGTTTTTTTTCTCCAAGAGGGAAAAAGCTAGGAGGCTGAAACTCTGCAGGTGTGTAGGGTACTATCCACCCTATAAAGGGGTAGGGCAATCTTGGTTCTGGTTTAACTGCCAGTTTCAGTATGACCCCACTTCCCTCTGTGGAGGAGGTGGGGTCTGCAGCACTGCAGCAGAGCGCTGGTGAGGAGACTGCTCCTGTTTCTAATGTTCCTGATACTGCTACAACGTTTCCTGAGATGAAAATTGTGGATACTTATCCTTTAGCTACGGTTCCTGAGGATTCTACATTGTCTATGGCTGGTAAAAGCGCTAGGGATGTGCAGACTGCTGCTATTCTGGATTGGGGTAATGCAGACATTGACTTTCCTCCGCCGGCTGATTCACTGGCAGCTTCCGTTTTTCAGGCTGGTAAAACTTCTTTTTCTGCTTCCTCACACTCTGCTACTAGTGCCTCTAAGGTTGCTCATGTGTTTAAAAGGCCTTTTGAGGCAGTAGAAGTTTCAGAAATGTCTGAAAATAGCGCAAAACGCGCTACAGAAAAAAAGACACTTTTGCAGTTTAAATTTGGCGCCAAAACCGGCTTGCAGAACGCCGAGAAAGACATGACAGCCTTGCAAACTTCAAATACTGCTTGCACAGCCCCTGATGGACTTGCAAACCCCATTCCACCTAAATTATATTCTCAGGCAGCCTCTCCTTCACATCCCAGTCGAACTTTTACACAAAAGTCATGCATAAGGTTTAAAACTGCAAATAATGACAGGATGTCATTAAGACGCTTATGGGCTGATCTGCTTGCTCCTGCAGGTCTGAAGCTTTTAGACTTGGCTGGGGTGATACCCTGGCCGAATGAGAACATGATTGAGGTGTTTTTTGAGGTTCCTCTGGTTGCTGCAAATTTTTATGCTAAGTTTCAGCAGAATATGGCCATTTCTCCCTGGAATCTGTATGAGATCTCTCAGTTGAATGTGCAACTGAAGAAAAAGTTGAAGTTGTCTTTTAAAACTATTTATATGTCTTCTGACATGATTAAAGCCCACATCTCTCAGCGTTGTTCTGAAGTGCATAGTATTGTTAAAACTTGTTCTCCTGATCTACCTTGGGTCTGGGGTGGTGGCTGGGAGGTTTGGGTGACCATGGGGGTCACTGACAAAGGTATTGCTCATCTTCCAGGTGTGTGTTTTGTAGGCGGACATAGGGGCACTATTAGATATGCTGGCCAGCCACGTTTTTGTTTCTTTTGTGGGGACTTTTCCCATCTCATATCTGACTGTCCTGCCAAAAAATGTACTCGGTGCAGATCCCTCTCGCACTTTACCAGGTCTTGCCCTAACAAGTGTCCTCATTGCGGAGAGGCACACCATTGGTCCCAGTGCCCATTGGTGGACACTCCACTGGAGGACCCTGTTTCAGAGGTTGCTGTGGTGAATGTTTCGGATACTGAACTTTGTTTCTTCTTCTTCTACCAGTGCTGAAGAGCAGGGTAGTCATACAGCAGTGGACAGTCAGGGTCATCACACGTCCCAAGTGGCTGGTCCTTCTGATGCTTATGTTCCGCCGCTGAATGTATCCTCGGAGGATATAATACCTCCTTGTCCCCTATCCCAGTCTACTTTACCAGGTGTTCAGCAGTCTCTCTCTGCACTTCAGACCAATACTGACATGGAAGTGGATCCTTCTGATACTGACGTAGTTCAAGCTGCTTTGGTTGCTTCTTTTTCTTCTGCACATTCTGCTGTTCCCATACCTGATGAAGATAAGCGAGGGGGTGACCCCTTGGTTTCTCCTTCTTCTCCTTTGTTGGACTCTTCTTCTGGTGGTACTGCAGGGCGGAGGCGTGGTCGTTCGGCCTCCAGAGGAAGGATTAAAGCGTTGCAAAAGGGTTTGACAGACACTCCGGATGTTGGATATGGCTAGTTTCCTTTTGGCATTTTGTAATGTCAATTTGATGCTTTCTTTGTCCAATAGGATTTGTGTGGCAGATTGGATTCAGTCGTTCCAGTTTGACTTGTTGTGTTTACTGGATGTTGGTCAGCTGTCCTTGGAGCTTCAAGAACAATGGTCTGGGCTGTGTCCTTATGATGTTCAGTGGTCTACGGGACTGGACAAGCACTCTGGTTTGGTGGTTTTGTGGAATTCCTCCACAGTACACGTTTTGGATGTTATGCACTTGGTGCCGGGTCGTTTGCTTTGTTTGGATATTAAGTTTCAGTCAGATTATTACAGAGTCTTTTTTCTTTATCCTTATATTAGTATGGGCAGAGGTGTAAATTGTTTAAATGTCTTTTACCTTTTTTGCAGGTGGATTATTCAGTCATCGTGGCAGGGGATTTTAATGCTCATATGGCTGATGACTCTCACAAGAACAAATGTGATGTCAAACTTTGTCACAAAATATTGTCGCAAGCTGGTTTATCATTAAGTTTTACTCCGCCCTTTTCTTATTTTAAAGGTACAGTTCGTACTTTAATTGATTTTTGTTGGCATACCCCAGATGTTGCCTGTTCTAATTTTGATTATTTTTTTCTTCCTTTTGCTGACCATGCTCTTTTGGCGTATACCTTTGGCACTGCTAAAACTTTGCATAGGGGGAAAAGCTATGTGAAGATGAGTCCTACTCGTATACAATCCAGTGACTGGGCTGTCATATGGCAGGACCTGTGGCAAGGGCAGATGTCCCTTTGGGATTTATATGATTCTGCCACTCACTGGTGGAGGGATTCTAAGGTCAAATTGATTGGCAGGTACTGTGATTATGTTCATGACTATTGTTTACAGCTTAAAGTGAATACTTCTGCTGCCTACCATGATTATGTAAGTAATACTAATGTGGATTTGTCTTCTACCCTCACAGCTTTGCGCAGGCTTTATGACTTAAATGTGGAGAGAGTGAAGACCAAACTCTTTAATTTGGCCCATTCTTTAAAGGGTTCGGGTGAGGAGTATCTGCCATATGTGGGGAAGAAGAGGCTCCAAAGTACTTCCACAATGCAGTGTCTCAAGTCTCCTGAGGGCACCTTGTGCAATTCGCTGCAGGGGATGCAGAATATTGTTTTTCAGCATTTGTCTCATTTGTATGGTGGTAAACCACCTGTTTCATATTTTTGGGGATTACCAAAGTTGCCCCCTTCTCATAGGGCATGTATTGATGCTGCCGTCACTTTGTCAGAAGTGCGACATGTTATCCATAATCTTACTAACCTGACGTCTGTTCCTGGTTTGGATGGTATCCCCTACTTTTTCTATACTAGGTTGACAGATGACCATTTGAAGGTGTTGGTTTCTATGTTTAATGACTGGCTGTCCTTTGGTATTAATGATGTTTCTTTTCTTTCTGTTGCAGTGAAGTTTTTATGGAAAAAAGGTAACAGGGCGGAATTGGCGAATTGGAGGCCTATTTCGCTCTGCAACACAGACTACAAGCTTTTCATGAAGATCTTACAGCTTCGTCTGTCTGCTTCCATGTCTCTTCTTTTGGACCCTGGGGTTTTTGGTGTGCCGGGTCGGCCAGTCTGGGATCTTTTACATCTCTACAAATCGTTTTTTTCTCTCTCTTCCCCTTCTTTGGGTGGTGTCCTTTCATGTGACCTGTCCCAGGCCTTTGATAACATCTCACATCCTGTCCTTTTCTCTATTCTTCATGCTTATGGCTTTGGGAAGAAATTTCTTGGTTGTCTTTCTTCTATTTTTCAGGGTTCTACACTTGCTCCTTTGGTTAATGGTCACTTGGGTTTTTCTCTTCCGATGTTAAATGGGATTCGTCAAGGGTGTCCTTTGAGTAGTTATCTATTGGCTTTGGTGGTGGGTGCTGCTACCTTTTCTTTTCGGCACAAGGCTCTTCTTTCACCGTGTTCTTTTTCTTGTCAGGGGGTGCTTATTCCTAGGGTGGTTTCCTATGCTGATGACCTAGCTATGTTTGTGGATGATCCTGCCCAGGTTGACACATTTTTTACAGCAGTTTTTGCCCATTTTACAGTTGGTGGGGTGGAAGGTTAACCTTACCAAGTCCTTTTTCTACTCTCCTAGTGCCGACTCACCTGATGTCCTTTTTGGTTTTCCGGTGGTTCGCACCGGGGTGCACATATTAGGAGTTCCTTTTGGGTCTGACGATTTTGTTGCACAGAGTTGTAAATCTCTTTTGTCTTCTTCATTGACAAAGTTGACTTACTGGCAAACTTTCCGCCTTTCTTTTAAGAAAAAGGCTTTGTTGTTGAATTCTATTTTTTTAGCTAAGTTTCTTTATGTTTTTCTGTTTATTTTTTTCCGACTGTTTGGATTGCCTGGTTTCTCCGCTTATTTTTTTCTTTCTTTTGGAAGTCAGGTTTGAATCCCATTCCCCGGGGTATTGTTTATGCCCCAGCGGAGCATGGGGGGTGTGGATTAAAACACCCTATTCTTTTTTTGCAAGTTTTGTTTTTACATAAGCTTTTTTCCCGTTTAAAGTCCCAATCCTTTTCCATGATTGCGGATATTTACAGGAATATGGCGCCTGGTTTTTGGGAGGCATTGTTATTGGGCAGGAGGCCTCCTTGCCCTTCTTCCTTTTATCGTGATGTGGTTTTGGTAGTGAAACGGCATAAGCTTTATGATTTTAATGTTGATTTATCCTTTCCTACTTGGTATTCCCAGGTTATGTCTGCTACTGTTTTTATTAATGCTTACGAACATTTAACTTCTTTTCAGCAGCAGGGTTTGTCAAATAGGAGGAGGTTTCTCTGGGCAGTGCCCCAGTGGCATGATTTTCTGTGGAGGTTGTCTTTAGATAGATTGCCTATTAAATGTCATGTGCATACCGCTCTGGATAGGGACAAATTGTGTTTTATGCAGTGTGGTGAACCAGAAACTATTTCACATTTTTTGTTTTCATGTCGGAGGATAGCTGGCTTTTGGAAATTGTTTCGTCAGGATTTTTTTGTTCCTTGCCTCTATCCCCTTAGTTTCTTCTAAGCGTCAGTGGGGGGATTATAAGGCTTCTTGGACCACTGCCATTAGGGCAGCGGATTTTGTCCTTTGTTCCATTAAGTTTTTATTGTGGTCAGCTAGATGTAAGGCACATTATCAGAAGATTGTAATTCCAGTTCATCAGTTGATTCTGATGTTAAAGCTTTGGTTGACTAAATGGGGGTATGCCAACTTTATTTTGTAATTGCCTTGTAGTTTTCCGATTTATTGTTCTCTTGTCCATTTTGCTGTATGTCTTTTTTCCTTTGTTGTTTGTGTTTAATAAATATTGGCTTACCTATGCATTTCAAGCATGTTTCTGCATAGAGAAAAAATAACCCTGGAAAGTTGTTTTTCTCCAAGAGAGAAAAAGCTAGGAGGCTGAAACTCTGCAGGTGTGTAGGGTACTATCCACCCTACAAAGGGGCAGGGCAATCCTGGTTCTGGCTTAACTGCCAGTTCCAGTATGACCTCACTTCCCTCTGTGGAGGAGGTGGGGTCTGCAGCACTGCAGCAGAGCGCTGGTGAGGAGACTGCTCCTGTTTCTAATGTTCCTGATACTGCTACAACGTTTTCTGAGATGAAAATTGTGAATACTTATTCTTTAGCTGCTGTTCCTGAAGATTCTACATTGTCTATGGCTGGTAAAAGCGCTAGGGATGTGCAGACTGCTGCTGTTCTGGATTGGGGTAGTGCAGATATTGATTTTCCGCCGGCTGATTCACTGGCAGCTTCCGTTTTTCAGGCTGGTAAAACTTCATTTTCTGCTTCTTCCCACTCTTCTACTAGTGCCTCTAAGGTTGCACAAGTGTTTAAAAGGCCTTTTGAGGCAGTAGAAGTTTCAGAAATGTCTGAAAATAGCGCAAAACGCGCTACAGAAAAAAAGACACTTTTGCACTTTAAAATTGGCGCCAAAACCGGCTTGCAGAACGCCGAGAAAGACATTACAGCCTTACAAACTTCAAATACTGCTTGCACAGCCCCTGATGGACTTGCAAACCCCATTCCACCTAAATTATACTCTCAGGCAGCTTCTCCTTCACATCCCAGTCGGACTTTTCAACAAAAGTCATGCATTAGGTTTAAAACGGCAAAAAATGACAGGATGTCATTAAAAGGCTTATGGGCTGATCTGCTTGCTCCTGCAGGTCTGAAGCTTTTAGACTTGGCTGGGGTGATACCCTGGCCGAATGAGAACATGATTGAGGTATTTTTTGAGGTTCCTCTGGTTGCTGCAAATTTTTATGCTAAGTTTCAACAGAATAAGTCTATTTCTCTTTGGAATTTGTATGAGATCTCTCAGTTGAATGTGCAGCTGAAGAAAAAGTTGAAGTTGTCTTTTAAAACTATCTATATGTCTTCTGACATGATTAAAGCCCACATTTCTCAGCGTTGTTCTGAAGTACATAGTGTTGTTAAAACTTGTTCTCCTGATCTACCTGGAGTCTGGGATGGAGGCTGGGAGGTTTGGGTGACTATGGGGGTCACTGACAAAGGTATTGCTCATCTTCCAGGTGTATGTTTTGTAGGCGGACATAGGGGCACTATTAGATATGCTGGCCAGCCACATTTTTGTTTCTTTTGTGGGGACTTTTCTCATCTCATATCTGACTGTCCTGCCAAAAAATGTACTCGGTGCGGCTCCCTCTCGCACTTTACCAGGTCTTGTCCTAACAAATGTCCTCATTGCGGAGAAGCACACCATTGGTCCCAGTGCCCTTTGGTGGACACTCCACTGGAGGAACCTGTTTCAGAGGTTGCTGTGGAGAAAGTTTCGGATACCGTACTTTTTGTTTCTTCTTCTTCTACCAGTGCTGAAGAGCAGGGTAGTCATACAGCAGTGGACAGTCAGGGTCATCACACGTCCCAAGTGGCTGGTCCTTCTGATGCATATGTTCAACCGCTAAATGTACCCTCGGAGGATGACATACCTCCTTGTTCTCTGTCCCAGTCTAATTTACCAGGTGTTCAGCAGTCTATTCTCTGTACTTCAGACCGATGCTGACATGGAAGTGGATCCTTCTGATGCTGACGCAGTTCAGGCTGCTTTAGTTGCTTCTTTTTCTTCTGCACGTTCGGCTGTTCCCATACTTGTTGAAACTCAGCAAGGGGGTGACCCCTTGGTTTCTCCTTCTCCTTTATTGGAATCTTCTTCTGGTGGTACTGCAGGGCGGAGGCGTGGTCGTTCGGCCTCCAGAGGACGGATTAAGCCTTTGCAGAAGGGATCAATAGACACTCCGGATGTTGGATATGGCTAATTTCCTTATGGCATTTTGTAATGTCAATCTGATGCTTTCTTTGTCCAAAAGGATTTGTGTGGCGGATTGGATTCAGACGTACCAGTTTGACTTGTTGTGTTTACTGGATGTTGGTCAGCTGCCCTTGGACCTTCAAGAACAATGGTCTGGGATGTGTCCTTATGATGTTCAGTGGTCTACGGGACTGGACAAGCACTCTGGTTTGGTGGTATTGTGGAATTCCTCCACAGTACATGTTTTGGATGTTATGCACTTGGTGCCGGGTCGTTTACTTTGTTTAGATATTAAGTTTCAGTCAGATTATTACAGAGTCTTTTTTCTTTATGCTTATGTTAATCTGGGCGAGAGATGTAAATTGTTTAAATGTCTTTTACCCTTTTTGCAGGTGGACTATTCAGTCATCGTGGCGGGGGATTTTAATGCTCATATGGCTGATGACTCTCACAAACACAAATGTGATGTCAAACTTTGTCACAAAATAATGTCGCAAGCTGGTTTGTCATTAAGTTTTTCTCCGCCCTTTTCTTATTTTAAAGGTACAGTTCGTACATTAATTGATTTTTGTTGGCATACCCCAGATGTAGCCTGTTCTAATTTTGATTATTTTTCCTTCCTTTTGCTGACCATGCTCTTTTGGCGTATACCTTTGGCACTGCCACTACTTTACATAGAGGGAAAAGCTATGTAAAGATGAGTCCAACTCGTATACAATCCGGTGAATGGGCTGTCATTTGGCAAGACCTGTGGCAAGGGCAGATGTCCCTTTGGGATTTATATGATTCTGCCGTTCACTGGTGGAGGGACTTTAAGGTTAAATTGCTTGGCAGGTACTGTGACTATGTTCATGAATATTGTTTACAGCTTAAAGTGACTACTTCTGCTGCCTATCACGATTATGTAAGTCATGCTAATGCGAATTTGTCTTCTACCCTCACAGCTTTGCGCAGGCTTTATGACTTAAATGTGGAGAGAGTGAAGACCAAACTCTAACTTGGCCCATTCCTTAAAGGGTTCAGGTGAGGAGTATTTACCATATGTGGGAAAGAAGAGGCTCCAACGTACCTCCACCATGCAATGTCTCAAGTCTCCTGAGGGCACCTTGTGTAATACGCTGCAAGGGATGCAGAATATTGTTTTTCAGCATTTGTCTCATTTGTATGGTGGTAAACCACCTGTTTCATATTTTTGGGGATTACCAAAGTTGCCCCCTTCTCATAGGGCAAGTATTGATGCTGCTATTACTTTGTCAGAAGTGCGACATGTTATCCATAATCTTGCTAACCTGACTTCTGTTCCTGGTTTGGACGGTATCCCCTACCTTTTCTATACTAAGTTGACAGATGACCATTTGCAGGTGTTAGTTTCTATGTTTAATGACTGGCTGTCCTTTGGTATTAATGATGTTTCATTTCTTTCTGTTGCAGTGAAATTTTTGTGGAAGAAAGGTAATAGGGCGGACTTGGCAAATTGGAGGCCTATTTCGCTCTGCAACACAGACTACAAGCTTTTTATGAAGATCTTACAGCTTCGTCTGTCTGCTTCCATGTCTCTTCTTTTGGACCCAGGGGTTTTTGGTGTGCCGGGTCGGCCAGTCTGGGATCTTTTACATCTCTACAAATCAGTTTTTTCTCTCTCTTCCCCTCCTTTGGGTGGTGTCCTTTCATGTGACCTGTCTCAGGCCTTTGATAACATCTCTCATCCTGTTCTTTTCTCCATTCTTTCTTCTTATGGCTTTGGGAAGAAGTTTCTTGGTTGTCTTTCTTCTATTTTTCAGGGTTCTACACTTGCTCCTCTGGTTAATGGTCACTTGGGTTTTTCTCTTCCAATGTTAAATGGGATTCGTCAAGGGTGTCCTTTGAGTAGTTACTTATTGGCTTTGGTGGTGGGTGCTGCTACCTTTTCTTTCCGGCACAAGGCTCTTCTTTCCCCATGTTCATTTTCTTGTCAGGGGGTACTCATTCCTAGAGTGGTTTCCTATGCTGATGACTTAGCTATGTTTGTGGATGATCCTGACCAGGTTAATACTTATTTTTTACAGCAGTTTTTACCCATTTTACAGTTGGTGGGGTGGACGGTTAACCTTACAAAGTCCTTTTTTTACTCTCCTAGTGCCGATTTACCTGATGTCCTTTTTGGTTTTCCGGTGATTCGCACCGGGGTGCACATACTAGGTGTTCCTTTTGGTTCTGACGATTTTGTTGCACAGAGTTGTAAATCTCTTTTGTCTTCTTCATTAATGAAGTTGAATTACTGGCAAACCTTCCGCCTTTCTTTTAAGAAAAAGGCTTTGTTGTTAAATTCTATTTTTTTGGCTAAGTTTCTTTATGTTTTTTCTGTTTATTTTTTTCCGACTGTTTGGATTGCTTGGTTTCTCCGTTTATTTTTTTCTTTCTTTTGGAAGTCAGGTTTAAATCCCATTCCCTGAAGTACTGTTTATGCCCCAGCGGAGCATGGGGGGTGTGGATTAAAACACCCCGTTCTTTTTTTGCAAGTTATGTTTTTACATAAGCTTTTTTCCCGTTTAAAGTCTCAGTCCTTTTCCATGCTTGCGAATATTTATAGGAATATGGCACCTGGTTTTTGGGAGGCATTGTTATTGGGCAGGAGGCCTCCTTGCCCTTCTTCCTTTTATCGTGATGTGGTTTTGGTAGTGAAAAGGCATAAGCTTTATGATTTTGATGTAAATTTATCCTTTCCTGCTTGGTATTCCCAGGTCATGTCTGCTTCTGTTTTTATTAATGCTTATGAACATTTAACTTCTTTTCAACAGCAAGGTTTGTTGAATAGGAGGAGGTTTCTCAAGGCAGTGCCTCAGTGGCATGATTTTCTGTGGAGATTGTCTTTAGATAGATTGCCTATTAAATGTCATGTACATACAGCTCTGGACGGGGACAAATTGTGTTTTATGCACTGTGGTGAACCTGAAACTATTTTACATTTTTTATTTTCATGTAAGAGGATAGCTGGATTTTGGAAATTGTTTCGTCAGGATTTTTTTGTTCCTTGCCTCTACCCCCTTAGTTTGTCTAAGTGTCAGTGGGGGGATTATAAGGTTTCTTGGTCTACTGCCATTAGGGCAGCTGATTTTGTCCTGTGTTCCATTATGTATTTATTATGGTCAGCTAGATGTAAGGCATTTTATCAGAAGTTCATTATTCCAGTTCCCCAGTTGATTTTGATGTTAAAGTTTTGGTTGACTAAATGGGGGTATGCCAACTTTATTTTGTAATTTCTTTGTAGTTTCCCTCTTAGTTGTTCTCTTGTCCTTTTTGCTGTATGTCTTTTTCCATTGTTGTTTTGTGTCTAATAAATATTGGCTTACCTATGCATTTCAAGTATGTTTCTGCATAGAGAAAAAATAACCCTGGAAAGTTGTTTTTCTCCAAGAGGGAAAAAGCTAGGAGGCTGAAATTATGCAGGTGTGTAGGGTACTATCCACCCTACAAAGGGTAGGGCAATCCTGGTTCTGGCTTAACTGCCAGTTTCAGTATGACCGTTTATTGTTTTTAGCTTTCCCTATGCATTTCAAGCATGTTTCTGCATAGAGAAAAAATAACCCTGGAAAGTTGTTTTTCTCCAAGAGGGAAAAAGCTAGGAGGCTGAAACTCTGCAGGTGTGTAGGGTACTATCCACCCTACAAAGGGGTAGGGCAATAACCCTGGAAAGTTGTTTTTCTCCAAGAGGGAAAAAGCTAGGAAGCTGAAACTCTGCAGGTTTGTAGGGTATTATCCACCCTACAAAGGGGTAGGGCAATCCTGGTTCTGGCTTAACTGCCAGTTGTTTTTAGCTTTCTTTTTGCATTTCAAGCATGTTTCTGCATTGAGAAAAAAATACCTGTGGAAAGTTGTTTTTCTCCAAGAGGGAAAAAGCTAGGAGGCTGAAACTCTGCAGGTGTGTAGGGTACTATCCACCCTACAAAGGGGTAGGACAATCCTGGTTCTGGCTTAACTGCCAGTTTCAGTATGACCGTTTATTGTTTTTAGCTTTCTTTTTGCATTTCAAGCATGTTTCTGCATAGAGAAAAAATACCTCTGGAAAGTGTTTTTTCTCCAAGAGGAAAAATGCTAGGAGGCTGAAACTCTGCAGGTGTGTAGGGTACTATCCACCCTACAAAGGGGTAGGGCAATCCTGGTTCTGGCTTAACTGCCAGTTTCAGTATGACCGTTTATTGTTTTTAGCTTTCCCTATGCATTTCAAGCATGTTTTTGCATAGAGAAAAATACCCCTGGAAAGTTGTTTTTCCAAGAGGGAAAAAGCTAGGAGGCTGAAACTCTGCAGGTGTGTAGGGAATTATCCACCCTACAAAGGGATAGGGCAATCCTGGTTCTGGCTTAACTGCCAGTTTCACTGTTTTTAGCTTTCTTTTTGCATTTCAAGCATGTTTCTGCATAGAGAAAAAAATACCTGTGGAAAGTTTTTTCTCCAAGAGGGAAAAAGCTAGGAGGCTGAAAATCTGCAGGTGTGTAGGGTACTATCCACCCTATAAAGGGATAGCAATCCTGTTTCTGGCTTAACTGCCAGTTTCAGTATGACCGTTTATTGTTTTTAACTTTCCCTATGCATTTCAAGCATGTTTCTGCATAGAGAAAAATAACCATGGAAAGTTGTTTTTCTCCAAGAGGGAAAAAGCTAGGAGGCTGAAACTCTGCAGGTGTGTAGGGTACTATCCACCCTACAAAAGGGCAGGGCAATCCTGGTTCTGGCTAAACTGCCAGTTTCAGTATGACTGTTTATTGTTTTTAGCTTATTATTGTGGAAATTCTTTACTTTGTAATAATTTATTTTATTGTTTTTTTTTCATGTTCAATAAAAGCGGATTTAAATCCCTATGCATTTCAAGCATGTTTCTGTATAGAAAAAAATAACCCTGGAAAGTTTTTTTTTCTCCAAGAGGGAAAAAGCTAGGAGGCTGAAACTCTGCAGGTGTGTAGGGTATTATCCACCCTATAAAGGGGTAGGGCAATCCTGGTTCTGGCTTAACTGCCAGTTTCAGTATGACCCCACTTCCCTCTGTGGAGGAGGTGGGGTCTGCAGCACTGCAGCAGAGCGCTGGTGAGGAGACTGCTCCTATTTCTAATGTTCCTGATACTGCTACAACGTTTCCTGAGATGAAAATTGTGGATACTTATTCTTTAGCTACTGTTCCTGAGGATTCTACATTGTCTATGGCTGGTAAAAGCGCTAGGGATGTGCAGACTGCTGCTATTCTGGATTGGGGTAATGCAGACATTGACTTTCCGCCGCCGGCTGATTCACTGGCAGCTTCCGTTTTTCAGGCTGGTAAAACTTCTTTTTCTGCTTCCTCACACTCTTCTACTAGTGCCTCTAAGGTTGCTCATGTGTTTAAAAGGCCTTTTGAGGCAGTAGAAGTTTCAGAAATGTCTGAAAATAGCGCAAAACGCGCTACAGAAAAAAAGACACTTTTGCAGTTTAAATTTGGCGCCAAAACCGGCTTGCAGAACGCCGAGAAAGACATGACAGCCTTGCAAACTTCAAATACTGCTTGCACAGCCCCTGATGGACTTGCAAACCCCATTCCACCTAAATTATATTCTCAGGCAGCCTCTCCTTCACATCCCAGTCGAACTTTTACACAAAAGTCATGCATAAGGTTTAAAACTGCAAATAATGACAGGATGTCATTAAGACGCTTATGGGCTGATCTGCTTGCTCCTGCAGGTCTGAAGCTTTTAGACTTGGCTGGGGTGATACCCTGGCCGAATGAGAACATGATTGAGGTGTTTTTTGAGGTTCCTCTGGTTGCTGCAAATTTTTATGCTAAGTTTCAGCAGAATATGGCCATTTCTCCCTGGAATCTGTATGAGATCTCTCAGTTGAATGTGCAACTGAAGAAAAAGTTGAAGTTGTCTTTTAAAACTATTTATATGTCTTCTGACATGATTAAAGCCCACATCTCTCAGCGTTGTTCTGAAGTGCATAGTATTGTTAAAACTTGTTCTCCTGATCTACCTTGGGTCTGGGGTGGTGGCTGGGAGGTTTGGGTGACCATGGGGGTCACTGACAAAGGTATTGCTCATCTTCCAGGTGTGTGTTTTGTAGGCGGACATAGGGGCACTATTAGATATGCTGGCCAGCCACGTTTTTGTTTCTTTTGTGGGGACTTTTCCCATCTCATATCTGACTGTCCTGCCAAAAAATGTACTCGGTGCAGATCCCTCTCGCACTTTACCAGGTCTTGCCCTAACAAGTGTCCTCATTGCGGAGAGGCACACCATTGGTCCCAGTGCCCATTGGTGGACACTCCACTGGAGGACCCTGTTTCAGAGGTTGCTGTGGTGAATGTTTCGGATACTGTACTTTGTTTCTTCTTCTTCTACCAGTGCTGAAGAGCAGGGTAGTCATACAGCAGTGGACAGTCAGGGTCATCACACGTCCCAAGTGGCTGGTCCTTCTGATGCTTATGTTCCGCCGCTGAATGTACCCTCGGAGGATATAATACCTCCTTGTCCCCTATCCCAGTCTACTTTACCAGGTGTTCAGCAGTCTCTCTCTGCACTTCAGACCGATACTGACATGGAAGTGGATCCTTCTGATACTGACGTAGTTCAGGCTGCTTTGGTTGCTTCTTCTTTTTCTTCTGCACATTCTGCTGTTCCCATACCTGATGAAGATAAGCGAGGGGGTGACCCCTTGGTTTCTCCTTCTTCTCCTTTGTTGGACTCTTCTTCTGGTGGTACTGCAGGGCGGAGGCGTGGTCGTTCGGCCTCCAGAGGAAGGATTAAAGCGTTGCAAAAGGGTTTGACAGACACTCCGGATGTTGGATATGGCTAGTTTCCTTTTGGCATTTTGTAATGTCAATTTGATGCTTTCTTTGTCCAATAGGATTTGTGTGGCAGATTGGATTCTGTCGTTCCAGTTTGACTTGTGTTTACTGGATGTTGGTCAGCTGTCCTTGGAGCTTCAAGAACAATGGTCTGGGCTGTGTCCTTATGATGTTCAGTGGTCTACAGGACTGGACAAGCACTCTGGTTTGGTGGTTTTGTGGAATTCCTCCACAGTACACGTTTTGGATGTTATGCACTTGGTGCCGGGTCGTTTGCTTTGTTTGGATATTAAGTTTCAGTCAGATTATTACAGAGTCTTTTTTCTTTATGCTTATATTAATATGGGCGAGAGGTGTAAATTGTTTAAATGTCTTTTACCTTTTTTGCTGGTGGATTATTCAGTCATCGTGGCAGGGGATTTTAATGCTCATATGGCTGATGACTCTCACAAGAACAAATGTGATGTCAAACTGTCACAAAATATTGTCGCAAGCTGGTTTATCATTAAGTTTTACTCCGCCCTTTTCTTATTGTAAAGGTACAGTTCGTACTTTAATTGATTTTTGTTGGCATACCCCAGATGTTGCCTGTTCTAATTTTGATTATTCTTTTCTTCCTTTTGCTGACCATGCTCTTTTGGCGTATACCTTTGGCACTGCTAAAACTTTGCATAGGGGGAAAAGCTATGTGAAGATGAGTCCTACTCGTATACAATCCAGTGACTGGGCTGTCATATGGCAGGACCTGTGGCAAGGGCAGATGTCCCTTTGGGATTTATATGATTCTGCCACTCACTGGTGGAGGGATTCTAAGGTCAAATTGATTGGCAGGTACTGTGATTATGTTCATGACTATTGTTTACAGCTTAAAGTGAATACTTCTGCTGCCTACCATGATTATGTAAGTCATACTAATGTGGATTTGTCTTCCACCCTCACAGCTTTGCGCAGGCTTTATGACTTGGAGAGAGTGAAGACCAAACTCTTTAATTTGGCCCATTCTTTAAAGGGTTCGGGTGAGGAGTATCTGCCATATGTGGGGAAGAAGAGGCTCCAACGTACTTCCACAATGCAGTGTCTCAAGTCTCCTGAGGGCACCTTGTGCAATTCACTGCAGGGGATGCAGAATATTGTTTTTCAGCATTTGTCTCATTTGTATGGTGGTAAACCACCTGTTTCATATTTTTGGGGATTACCAAAGTTGCCCCCTTCTCATAGGGCATGTATTGATGCTGCCGTCACTTTGTCAGAAGTGCGACATGTTATCCATAATCTTACTAACCTGACGTCTGTTCCTGGTTTGGATGGTATCCCCTACTTTTTCTATACTAGGTTGACAGATGACCATTTGAAGGTGTTGGTTTCTATGTTTAATGACTGGCTGTCCTTTGGTATTAATGATGTTTTTCTTTCTGTTGCAGTGAAGTTTTTATGGAAAAAAGGTAACAGGGCAGAATTGGCGAATTGGAGGCCTATTTCGCTCTGCAACACAGACTACAAGCTTTTCATGAAGATCTTACAGCTTCGTCTGTCTGCTTCCATGTCTCTTCTTTTGGACCCTGGGGTTTTTGGTGTGCCGGGTCGGCCAGTCTGGGATCTTTTACATCTCTACAAATCGTTTTTTTCTCTCTCTTCCCCTTCTTATAGTTCATAGGTTCATAGTTTAGTACTAAGCTAACTGCCCTTGCGAGCCATTTTAAGCCTAGCCAATTATCCCTTGTGAGACTCAAACCATGCACCTTGCGTTTGTAAAGCAAACACCTTAACCATTAAGCCACCCTCCCAACCCTCAAACTACTTCCAGTGCTGAGAATCAAACCTTGCACCATGTGGTTGAAAGGCATGCATCTTAACCACTGTACCACTCGTCCTTCCTTCTTTGGGTGGTGTCCTTTCATGTGACCTGTCCCAGGCCTTTGATAACATCTCACATCCTGTCCTTTTCTCTATTCTTCATGCTTATGGCTTTGGGAAGAAATTTCTGGGTTGTCTTTCTTCTATTTTTCGGGGTTCTACACTTGCTCCTTTGGTTAATGGTCACTTGGGTTTTTCTCTTCCGATGTTAAATGGGATTCGTCAAGGGTGTCCTTTGAGTAGTTATCTATTGGCTTTGGTGGTGGGTGCTGCTACCTTTTCTTTTCGGCACAAGGCTCTTCTTTCACCGTGTTCTTTTTCTTGTCAGGGGGTGCTTATTCCTAGGGTGGTTTCCTATGCTGATGACCTAGCTATGTTTGTGGATGATCCTGCCCAGGTTGACACATTTTTTACAGCAGTTTTTGCCCATTTCACAGTTGGTGGGGTGGAAGGTTAACCTTACCAAGTCCTTTTTCTACTCTCCTAGTGCCGACTCACCTGATGTCCTTTTTGGTTTTCCGGTGGTTCGCACCGTGGTGCACATATTAGGAGTTCCTTTTGGGTCTGACGATTTTGTTGCACAGAGTTGTAAATCTCTTTTGTCTTCTTCACTGACAAAGTTGACTTACTGGCAAACTTTCCGCCTTTCTTTTAAGAAAAAGGCTTTGTTGTTGAATTCTATTTTTTTAGCTAAGTTTCTTTGTTTTTCTGTTTATTTTTTTCCGACTGTTTGGATTGCCTGGTTTCTCCGCTTATTTTTTCTTTCTTTTGGAAGTCAGGTTTGAATCCCATTCCCCGGGGTATTGTTTATGCCCCAGTGGAGCATGGGGGGTGTGGATTAAAACACCCTATTCTTTTTTTGCAAGTTTTGTTTTTACATAAGCTTTTTTCCCGTTTAAAGTCCCAATCCTTTTCCATGATTGCGGATATTTACAGGAATATGGCGCCTGGTTTTTGGGAGGCATTGTTATTGGGCAGGAGACCTCCTTGCCCTTCCTTTTATCGTGATGTGGTTTTGGTAGTGAAACGGCATAAGCTTTATGATTTTAATGATGATTTATCCTTTCCTACTTGGTATTCCCAGGTTATGTCTGCTACTGTTTTTATTAATGCTTACGAACATTTAACTTCTTTTCAGCAGCAGGGTTTGTCAAATAGGAGGAGGTTTCTCCGGGCAGTGCCCCAGTGGCATGATTTTCTGTGGAGGTTGTCTTTAGATAGATTGCCTATTAAATGTCATGTGCATACCGCTCTGGATAGGGACAAATTGTGTTTTATGCAGTGTGGTGAACCAGAAACTATTTCACATTTTTTGTTTTCATGTCGGAGGATAGCTGGCTTTTGGAAATTGTTTCGTCAGGATTTTTTTGTTCCTTGCCTCTATCCCCTTAGTTTCTCTAAGTGTCAGTGGGGGGATTATAAGGCTTCTTGGTCCACTGCCATTAGGGCAGCGGATTTTGTCCTTTGTTCCATTATGTTTTTATTGTGGTCAGCTAGATGTAAGGCACATTATCAGAAGATTGTAATTCCAGTTCATCAGTTGATTCTGATGTTAAAGCTTTGGTTGACTAAATGGGGGTATGCCAACTTTATTTTGTAATTGCCTTGCAGTTTTCCGATTTATTGTTCTCTTGTCCATTTTGCTGTATGTCTTTTTTCCTTTGTTGTTTGTGTTTAATAAATATTGGCTTACCTATGCATTTCAAGCATGTTTCTGCATTGAGAAAAAAATACCTCTGGAAAGTGTTTTTTCTCCAAGAGGAAAAATGCTAGGAGGCTGAAAATCTGCAGGTGTGTAGGGCATTATCCACCCTACAAAGGGGTATGGCAATCCTGACTCTGGATTGACTGCCAGTTTCAGTATGACCGTTTATTGTTTTTAGCTTTCTTTTTGCATTTCAAGCATGTTTCTGCATAGAGGAAAAAATACCTGTGGAAAGTTGTTTTTCTCCAAGAGGGAAAAAGCTAGGAGGCTGAAACTCTGCAGGTGTGTAGGGTACTATCCACCCTACAAAGGGCAGGGCAATCCTGGTTCTGGCTTAACTGCCAGTTTCAGTATGACCGTTTATTGTTTTTAGCTTTCCCTATGTATTTCAAGCATGTTTTTGCATAGAGAAAAAATAACCTTGGAAAGTTGTTTTTCTCCAAGAGGGAAAAAGCTAGGAGGCTGAAACTCTGCAGGTTTGTAGGGTATTATCCACCCTACAAAGGGGTAGGGCAATCCTGGTTCTGGCTTAACTGCCAGTTGTTTTTAGCTTTCTTTTTGCATTTCAAGCATGTTTCTGCATTGAGAAAAAAATACCTCTGGAAAGTGTTTTTTCTCCAAGAGGAAAAATGCTAGGAGGCTGAAACTCTGTAGGTGTGTAGGGTACTATCCACCCTACAAAGGGGTAGGGCAATCCTGGTTCTGGCTTAACTGCCAGTTTCAGTATGACCGTTTATTTTTAGCTTTCCCTATGCATTTCAAGCATGTTTCTGCATAGAGAAAAATAACCCTGGAAAGTTGTTTTTCTCCAAGAGGGAAAAAGCTAGGAGGCTGAAACTATGCAGGTGTGTAGGGTACTATCCACCATACAAAGGGGTAGGGCAATCCTGGTTCTGGCTTAACTGCCAGTTTCAGTATGACCATTTATTGTTTTTAGCTTTCTTTTTGCATTTCAAGCATGTTTCTGCATAAAGAAAAAATAC
Source organism: Protopterus annectens (assembly GCF_019279795.1). NCBI lineage: Eukaryota > Metazoa > Chordata > Ceratodontiformes > Protopteridae > Protopterus > Protopterus annectens. Next base: position 961,498,682 of record NC_056728.1, read on the forward strand.
CTTTGGAAAGTTGTTTTTCTCCAAGAGGGAAAAAGCTAGGAGGCTGAAACTCTGCAGGTGTGTAGGCTACTATACACCCTACAAAGGGGTAGGGCAATCCTGGTTCTGGCTTAACTGCCAGTTTCAGTATGACCATTTATTGTTTTTAGCTTTCCCTATGCATTTCAAGCATGTTTTTGCATAGAGAAAAAATACCCCTGGAAAGTTGTTTTTCTCCAAGAGGGAAAAAGCTAGGAGGCTGAAACTCTGCAGGTGTGTATGGTATTATCCACCCTACAAAGGGGTAGGGCAATCCTGGTTCTGGCTTAACTGCCAGTTTCAGTATGACCGTTTATTGTTTTTAGCTTTCTTTTTGCATTTCAAGCATGTTTCTGCAAAGAGAAAAAATACCTGTGGAAAGTTGTTTTTCTCCAAGAGGGAAAAAGCTAGGAGGCTGAAAATCTGCAGGTGTTTAGGGTATTATCCACCCTACAAAAAGGTAGGGCAATCCTGGATCTGGCTTGACTGCCAGTTTCAGTATGACCGTAGTTTTTAGCTTTCTTTTTGCATTTCAAGCATTTTTCTGCATAGAGAAAAAATAACAATAGAAAGTTGTTTTTCTCCAAGAGAGAAAAAGCTAGGAGGCTGAAATTATGCAGGTGTGTAGGGTATTATCCACCCTACAAAGGGGTAGGGCAATCTTGGTTCTGGCTTAACTGCCAGCTGTTTTAGCTTTCTTTTTGCATTTCAAGCATGTTTCTGTATAGAGAAAAAAATACCTGTGGAAAGTTGTTTTTCTCCAAGAGGGAAAAAGCTAGGAGGCTGAAACTCTGCAGGTGTGTAGTGTACTATCCACCCTACAAAGGGGTAGGGCAATCCTGGTTCTGGCTTAACTGCCAGTTTCAGTATGACCATTTATTGTTTTTAGCTTTCCCTATGCATTTCAAGCATGTTTCTGCATAGAGAAAAATAACCCTGGAAAGTTGCTTTTCTCCAAGAGGGAAAAAGCTAGGAGGCTGAAACTCTGCAGGTGTGTAGGGTACTATCCACCCTACAAAGGGCAGGGCAATCCTGGTTCTGGCTTAACTGCCAGTTTCAGTATGACCGCTTATTGTTTTTAGCTTTCCCTATGCATTTCAAGCATGTTTCTGCATAGAGAAAAAATAACCCTGGAAAGTTGCTTTTCTCCAAGAGGGAAAAAGCTAGGAGGCTGAAACTCTGCAGGTGTGTAGGGTACTATCCACCCTATAAAGGGGTAGGGCAATCCTGGTTCTGGCTTAACTGCCAGTTTCAGTATGACCTCACTTCCCTCAGTGGAGGGGGTGGGGTCTGCAGCACTGCAGCAGAACATGGAGCTGGAGCCTGCTTCTCTTTCTGTTTCATCTAATGTTGGATTATCTTCTCCTGAAGTGAAAATAGTGGATTCCTACTCAATGGCTGATTTACCTGCTTTACCTGTGGATCCTGTGATGGCTAGAAATGCTCAGACAGCGGCTATATTTGACTGGAGTGAGGAGAAAACGGAGTTTCCGCCTCCAGCTGGTTCCTTGGCTGCTTCCGTTTTGTATCCGAATATTTCTGCTTCTCCTGCTTCTCAAACTGTTCCTGCACCTTCAGAAAAGGTAACTGTACATTCTAAAAGGCCATTTGAGGCTGTGGATGCCTCAGAATCGGACTTTTTACATGAAAAAAACGCTAAAGAAAAAAAGGGTGATTTGCAGTTTAAATTTGGCGCCAAAACCGGCTTTTCGGCTAGCGCTAAAGTCATGACAGTACAGCAAACAACTTCTGCTGCTTGCACTTCTAATTTAAGTTCTGCAATCCCAAAAACACCCAGGTTGTATTCTCAGGCAGCTTCTTCAACTGATTCTGTTCAGAGATTTACTCAAAAATCGTGCATTAGAATAAAAACTGTAAAAGTTGCCAAGATGTCATTAAAAGCCTTATGGACTGATGTGCTTGCTCCCTCTGGTTTAAAACTGCTAGATCTTGCTGGTGTTATTCCCTGGCTTAATGAAGATATGCTAGAAGTATTTTTTGAATCCCCAGTTGTTGCTAGTAAATTTTATACAACTTTCCAGGCGAATAAGCATATTTCCCCATGGAATAAGTACGAAATATCCCAATTAAATGTTCAGCTGAAGAAGAAGTTAAAAATTCAGTTTAAGACAATTTATATGTCTGCTGATATGGTGAAGGCATATTTAACTAGGCAATGTTCTGAAGTTCACAGTGTCATTAAAACTTGTTCGTCTGAGTTACCTGGGGTATGGGATGGTGGGTGGGAGGCTTGGGTGACTATGGGAGTAACTGAGGAGGGTATTAAACATATTCCAGGGGTATGTTTCGTTGGTGGTCATAGAGGGACCATACGTTATGCTGGGCAACCCCGTATTTGTTTTTTCTGCGGGGACTTTAATCATTTGATTTCTGAATGTCCAGCAAAGAAGTGTACACGTTGTGGCTCTTTAACTCATTTTTCTAGAGCATGTCCAAACAAATGTCCACACTGCGGAGAGGCCCATCATTGGTCTGAGTGTCCTTTGGTGGACTCTCCAGCGGAGGACGAAGCTGTTTCAGTTAATTTGGCTTCTGCCCCTGTTGCTATAGCTGAGATTCCACCCTCGGAAGAAGCTTCCACTGCTGGTGCTGAAGAGCAAAGCAGGCACACTCCTGTTGATTCACAGGGTTTTCATACTTCCCAAGTTGCTGGTCCTTCTCATGACTCCACACCTCCTATTGTGGCTCCTACCCGGGAACTCCCACCTCCTGTTTCTTCTTCCCCAGTGGTGACCTCTCCGCCTGATATTGTGTCTTCAGAGTTGCCTGTAGTTAATATGGATACTTCTGTTTCTAGTGATGTTATTAATTTGGATTCTACTTCTTCTTCTGAACATGTAGTTGTTGTTACTCCTTCCTCGAAGAAGGTAGGGAGGCCGTCATCATCTCCGGCGGTGGCTGTGGATACTTCTTCTTCCGGATTACCTAGGAGACGTCAGGGCAGATCGGCGACTAGAGGTCGGATACCTGTGGCTGTTCCAGTTCATGATGGCTCTATGGACATTGATGATGGCTAATCTTTTGGTGGCCTTCTGCAACGTTAATTTATTACTATCGCTTTCCAAGCGTTTATGTGTAGCGGATTGGATTCAGACTTTACACTTTGACGTTTTGTGTCTCCTGGATGTTGGTATTATTTCTCCTGAAGCTCAGGAGCAATGGTCGCACTTATTTCCTTATAAAGTCATTTGGTCTACTGGCTTGGACAAACATTCTGGACTGGCCGTGGTTTGGAATCCCTCCACGGTGTCCGTGCAGGATACCATGCACTTAATTCCTGGCCGTTTATTGTGCCTGGATATCACATTTCAAGACGAGTACTTTAGGGCTCTTTTTTTGTATGCTTATGTTACTCTTGGAGATAGGTGCAAACTGTTTAAGTTTATGTTGCCTTTTTTACAGGTAGAATATCCAATCATAGTTGTTGGGGACTTTAATGCACATTTAGTGGATGATGCATACAAGGACAAATGCGATGTCAAATTATGTCATAAAATTATGTCACAAGCAGGGCTTACCTTGGGTTTTACCCCACCATTTTCGTTTTGCCAAGGTAATGTTCGCTCCCTCATTGATTTTTGTTGGCATACTTCCACATTGTCTTGTTTTGATTTTAACCATTCTTTTCTTCCTTTTTCTGACCATGCCGTATTGTTGTATACATTTGGACATGCTACTCCATTGCGAAAGGGTAAAAGCTATCCAAAGATGAATCCCACTTATGTTAAATTACCGGAATGGCAGATTATTTGGGATGATTTGTGGCACGGCCATTATACTTTGTTGGAGCTGTATGATTCCGTTGCCGCTTGGTGGATTGATTTCAAGATTAAGTTACTTAACAGGTATAAATTATTTGTTCATGATTATTGTATGGTACTGAAGTCTAATACAACAGCTGCTTATCATGCTTATATTCAGGTGGCGAATAATGATCTTTCTTCTGCCCTTACAGCCCTGCGCCATCTGTACGATTTAAACATGGAACGAGTCAAGACCAGATTGTTCAATTTAGCACATTCTTTGCATGGTACAGGGCAGGAATACCTGCCATATGTGGGCAAATCTACAGTTATCAAGTCTACTACTATGTTATGCCTGAAATCTTCTGATGGGGCCCTTTGCAATACCTTAGTGGGTATGCAGTCTATTGTTCGTGCTCATCTCCTCAAATTATTTGGTGGTAAACCCCCTGACAAGTCATCATGGGATCTACCCAAGTTGCCTGCTTCACATAAAGCTCGTATTGATGGGCCAATCACTCTTTCTGAAGTGAAGCATGTGCTCCTCACTCTCACTACACCCACATCTGTTCCTGGTCTCGACGGTATTCCTTATATTTTTTACAAACACCTGTCAGATACACATTTGCAATTACTGGTAAATCTGTTCAATGAGTGGTTGGATGATGGCATTAACCATTTTTCTTTTCTTTCAGTGGCCTTGAAATTTTTATGGAAGAAAGGTTGCAAAGCGGATTTGGCAAATTGGAGACCTATTGCTTTATGCAATACGGATTACAAGATCTTCACGAAAATTTTACAACTACGCCTCTCCATTTCCCTGCCTTTCTTGCTTGACCCAGGGGTCTATGGCATACCTGGGCGTCCCATTTGGGACCTTTTACAAGTTGTTTGTCTCCAAGAGGAAAAAGCTAGGAGGCTGAAACTCTGCAGGTGTGTAGGGTATTATCCACCCTACAAAGGGGTAGGGCAATCCTGGTTCTGGCTTAACTGCCAGTTTCAGTATGACCGTTTATTGTTTTAGCTTTCTTTTTGCATTTCAAGCATGTTTCTGCATAGAGAAAAAATACCTGTGGAAAGTTGTTTTCTCCAAGAGGAAAAAGCTAGGAGGCTGAAACTCTGCAGGTGTGTAGGGTACTATCCACCCTACAAAGGGGTAGGGCAATCCTGGTTCTGGCTTAACTGCCAGTTTCAGTATGACCGTTTATTGTTTTTAGCTTTCCCTATGCATTTCAAGCATGTTTCTGCATAGAGAAAAAATAACCCTGGAAAGTTGTTTTTCTCCAAGAGGGAAAAAGCTAGGAGGCTGAAACTCTGCAGGTGTGTAGGGTACTATCCACCCTACAAAGGGTAGGGCAATCCTGGTTCTGGCTTAACTGCCAGTTTCAGTATGACCGTTTATTTTTTTAGCTTTCCCTATGCATTTCAAGCATGTTTCTGCATAGAGAAAAATAACCCTGGAAAGTTGTTTTTCTCCAAGAGGGAAAAAGCTAGGAGGCTGAAACTCTGCAGGTGTGTAGGGTATTATCCACCCTACAAAGGGGTAGGGCAATCCTGGTTCTGGCTTAACTGCCAGTTTCAGTATGACCGTTTATTGTTTTAGCTTTCTTTTTGCATTTCAAGCATGTTTCTGCATAGAGAAAAAAATACCTGTGGAAAGTTGTTTTTCTCCAAGAGGGAAAAAGCTAGGAGGCTGAAACTCTGCAGGTGTGTAGGGTACTATCCACCCTACAAAGGGGTAGGGCAATCCTGGTTCTGGCTTAACTGCCAGTTTCAGTATGACCGTTTATTGTTTTTAGCTTTCCTATGCATTTCAAGCATGTTTTTGCATAGAGAAAAATAACCCTGGAAAGTTGTTTTTTCTCCAAGAGGGAAAAAGCTAGGAGGCTGAAACTCTGCAGGTGTGTAGGGTATTATCCACCCTACAAAGGGGTAGGGCAATCCTGGTTCTGGCTTAACTGCCAGTTTCAGTATGACCGTTTATTGTTTTTTAGCTTTCTTTTTGCATTTCAAGCATGTTTCTGCATAGAGAAAAAATACCTGTGGAAAGTTGTTTTTCTCCAAGAGGAAAAAGCTAGGAGGCTGAAACTCTGCAGGTGTGTAGGGTACTATCCACCCTACAAAGGGGTAGGGCAATCCTGGTTCTGGCTTAACTGCCAGTTTCAGTATGACCGTTTATTGTTTTTAGCTTTCCCTATGCATTTCAAGCATGTTTCTGCATAGAGAAAAAATAACCCTGGAAAGTTGTTTTTCTCCAAGAGGGAAAAAGCTAGGAGGCTGAAACTCTGCAGGTGTGTAGGGTACTATCCACCCTACAAAGGGGTATGGCAATCCTGGTTCTGGCTTAACTGCCAGTTTCAGTATGACCGTTTATTGTTTTAGCTTTCCCTATGCATTTCAAGCATGTTTCTGCATAGAGAAAAAATAACCCTGGAAAGTTTATTTTCTCCAAGAGGGAAAAAGCTAGGAGGCTGAAACTCTGCAGGTGTGTAGGGTATTATCCACCCTACAAAGGGGTAGGGCAATCCTGGTTCTGAATTAACTGCCAGTTTCAGTATGACCGTTTATTGTTTTTAGCTTTTCTTATGCATTTCAAGCATGTTTCTGCATAGAGAAAAAATACCTGTGGAAAGTTGTTTTTCTCCAAGAGGGAAAAAGCTAGGAGGCTGAAACTCTGCAGGTGTGTAGGGTACTATCCACCCTACAAAGGGGTAGGGCAATCCTGGTTCTGGCTTAACTGCCAGTTTCAGTATGACCGTTTATTGTTTTTAGCTTTCCCTATGCATTTCAAGCATGTTTCTGCATAGAGAAAAATAACCCTGGAAAGTTGTTTTTCTCCAAGAGGAAAAAGCTAGGAGGCTGAAACTCTGCAGGTGTGTAGGGTATTATCCACCCTACAAAGGGGTAGGGCAATCCTGGTTCTGGCTTAACTGCCAGTTTCAGTATGACCGTTTATTGTTTTAGCTTTCTTTTTGCATTTCAAGCATGTTTCTGCATAGAGAAAAAATACCTGTGGAAAGTTGTTTTTCTCCAAGAGGGAAAAAGCTAGGAGGCTGAAACTCTGCAGGTGTGTAGGGTACTATCCACCCTACAAAGGGGTAGGGCAATCCTGGTTCTGGCTTAACTGCCAGTTTCAGTATGACCGTTTATTGTTTTAGCTTTCCCTATGCATTTCAAGCATGTTTCTGCATAGAGAAAAAATAACCCTGGAAAGTTGTTTTTCTCCAAGAGGGAAAAAGCTAGGAGGCTGAAACTCTGCAGGTGTGTAGGGTATTATCCACCCTACAAAGGGGTAGGGCAATCCTGGTTCTGGCTTAACTGCCAGTTTCAGTATGACCGTTTATTGTTTTAGCTTTCTTTTTGCATTTCAAGCATGTTTCTGCATAGAGAAAAAATACCTCTGGAAAGTTGTTTTTCTCCAAGAGGGAAAAAGCTAGGAGGCTGAAACTCTGCAGGTGTGTAGGGTACTATCCACCCTACAAAGGGGTAGGGCAATCCTGGTTCTGGCTTAACTGCCAGTTTCAGTATGACCGTTTATTGTTTTAGCTTTCCCTATGCATTTCAAGCATGTTTCTGCATAGATAAAAATAACCCTGGAAAGTTGTTTTTCTCCAAGAGGAAAAAGCTAGGAGGCTGAAACTCTGCAGGTGTGTAGGGTATTATCCACCCTACAAAGGGGTAGGGCAATCCTGGTTCTGGCTTAACTGCCAGTTTCAGTATGACCGTTTATTGTTTTTAGCTTTCTTTTGCATTTCAAGCATGTTTCTGCATAGAGAAAAAATACCTGTGGAAAGTTGTTTTTCTCCAAGAGGGAAAAAGCTAGGAGGCTGAAACTCTGCAGGTGTGTAGGGTACTATCCACCCTACAAAGGGGTAGGGCAATCCTGGTTCTGGCTTAACTGCCAGTTTCAGTATGACCGTTTATTGTTTTTAGCTTTCCCTATGCATTTCAAGCATGTTTCTGCATAGAGAAAAAATAACCCTGGAAAGTTGTTTTTCTCCAAGAGGGAAAAAGCTAGGAGGCTGAAACTCTGCAGGTGTGTAGGGTACTATCCACCCTACAAAGGGGTAGGGCAATCCTGGTTCTGGCTTAACTGCCAGTTTCAGTATGACCGTTTATTGTTTTAGCTTTCCCTATGCATTTCAAGCATGTTTCTGCATAGAGAAAAAATAACCCTGGAAAGTTGTTTTTCTCCAAGAGGGAAAAAGCTAGGAGGCTGAAACTCTGCAGGTGTGTAGGGTATTATCCACCCTACAAAGGGGTAGGGCAATCCTGGTTCTGGCTTAACTGCCAGTTTCAGTATGACCGTTTATTGTTTTTAGCTTTCTTTTTGCATTTCAAGCATGTTTCTGCATAGAGAAAAAAATACCTGTGGAAAGTTGTTTTTCTCCAAGAGGGAAAAAGCTAGGAGGCTGAAACTCTGCAGGTGTGTAGGGTACTATCCACCCTACAAAGGGGTAGGGCAATCCTGGTTCTGGCTTAACTGCCAGTTTCAGTATGACCGTTTATTGTTTTAGCTTTCCCTATGCATTTCAAGCATGTTTCTGCATAGAGAAAAAATAACCCTGGAAAGTTTTTTTTCTCCAAGAGGAAAAAGCTAGGAGGCTGAAACTCTGCAGGTGTGTAGGGTATTATCCACCCTACAAAGGGGTAGGGCAATCCTGGTTCTGGCTTAACTGCCAGTTTCAGTATGACCGTTTATTGTTTTTAGCTTTCTTTTTGCATTTCAAGCATGTTTCTGCATAGAGAAAAAAATACCTGTGGAAAGTTGTTTTCTCCAAGAGGGAAAAAGCTAGGAGGCTGAAACTCTGCAGGTGTGTAGGGTACTATCCACCCTACAAAGGGGTAGGGCAATCCTGGTTCTGGCTTAACTGCCAGTTTCAGTATGACCGTTTATTGTTTTAGCTTTCCCTATGCATTTCAAGCATGTTTCTGCATAGAGAAAAAATAACCCTGGAAAGTTGTTTTTCTCCAAGAGGGAAAAAGCTAGGAGGCTGAAACTCTGCAGGTGTGTAGGGTATTATCCACCCTACAAAGGGGTAGGGCAATCCTGGTTCTGGCTTAACTGCCAGTTTCAGTATGACCGTTTATTGTTTTAGCTTCCCTATGCATTTAAGCATGTTTCTGCATAGAGAAAAATAACCCTGGAAAGTTGTTTTCTCCAAGAGGGAAAAAGCTAGGAGGCTGAAACTCTGCAGGTGTGTAGGGTACTATCCACCCTACAAAGGGGTAGGGCAATCCTGGTTCTGGCTTAACTGCCAGTTTCAGTATGACCGTTTATTGTTTTTAGCTTTCCTATGCATTTCAAGCATGTTTCTGCATAGAGAAAAAATAACCCTGGAAAGTTGTTTTTCTCCAAGAGGGAAAAAGCTAGGAGGCTGAAACTCTGCAGGTGTGTAGGGTATTATCCACCCTACAAAGGGGTAGGGCAATCCTGGTTCTGGCTTAACTGCCAGTTTCAGTATGACCGTTTATTGTTTTTAGCTTTCTTTTTGCATTTCAAGCATGTTTCTGCATAGAGAAAAAATACCCCTGGAAAGTTGTTTTTCTCCAAGAGGAAAAAGCTAGGAGGCTGAAACTCTGCAGGTGTGTAGGGTACTATCCACCCTACAAAGGGGTAGGGCAATCCTGGTTCTGGCTTAACTGCCAGTTTCAGTATGACCGTTTATTGTTTTTAGCTTTCCCTATGCATTTCAAGCATGTTTCTGCATAGAGAAAAAATAACCCTGGAAAGTTGTTTTTCTCCAAGAGGGAAAAAGCTAGGAGGCTGAAACTCTGCAGGTGTGTAGGGTATTATCCACCCTACAAAGGGGTAGGGCAATCCTGGTTCTGGCTTAACTGCCAGTTTCAGTATGACCGTTTATTGTTTTTAGCTTTCTTTTGCATTTCAAGCATGTTTCTGCATAGAGAAAAAATACCTGTGGAAAGTTGTTTTTCTCCAAGAGGGAAAAAGCTAGGAGGCTGAAACTCTGCAGGTGTGTAGGGTACTATCCACCCTACAAAGGGGTAGGGCAATCCTGGTTCTGGCTTAACTGCCAGTTTCAGTATGACCGTTTATTGTTTTTAGCTTTCCCTATGCATTTCAAGCATGTTTCTGCATAGAGAAAAATAACCCTGGAAAGTTGTTTTTCTCCAAGAGGAAAAAAGCTAGGAGGCTGAAACTCTGCAGGTGTGTAGGGTATTATCCACCCTACAAAGGGGTAGGGCAATCCTGGTTCTGGCTTAACTGCCAGTTTCAGTATGACCGTTTATTGTTTTAGCTTTCTTTTTGCATTTCAAGCATGTTTCTGCATAGAGAAAAAATACCTGTGGAAAGTTGTTTTTCTCCAAGAGGGAAAAAGCTAGGAGGCTGAAACTCTGCAGGTGTGTAGGGTACTATCCACCCTACAAAGGGGTAGGGCAATCCTGGTTCTGGCTTAACTGCCAGTTTCAGTATGACCGTTTATTGTTTTTAGCTTTCCCTATGCATTTCAAGCATGTTTCTGCATAGAGAAAAAATAACCCTGGAAAGTTTATTTTCTGCAAGAGGGAAAAAGCTAGGAGGCTGAAACTCTGCAGGTGTGTAGGGTATTATCCACCCTACAAAGGGGTAGGGCAATCCTGGTTCTGGCTTAACTGCCAGTTTCAGTATGACCGTTTATTGTTTTTAGCTTTCCTTTGCATTTCAAGCATGTTTCTGCATAGAGAAAAAATACCCCTGGAAAGTTGTTTTTCTCCAAGAGGGAAAAAGCTAGGAGGCTGAAACTCTGCAGGTGTGTAGGGTACTATCCACCCTACAAAGGGGTAGGGCAATCCTGGTTCTGGCTTAACTGCCAGTTTCAGTATGACCGTTTATTGTTTTAGCTTTCCCTATGCATTTCAAGCATGTTTCTGCATAGAGAAAAAATAACCCTGGAAAGTTGTTTTTTCTCCAAGAGGGAAAAAGCTAGGAGGCTGAAACTCTGCAGGTGTGTAGGGTATTATCCACCCTACAAAGGGGTAGGGCAATCCTGGTTCTGGCTTAACTGCCAGTTTCAGTATGACCGTTTATTGTTTTTAGCTTTTTTTTGCATTTCAAGCATGTTTCTGCATAGAGAAAAAAATACCTGTGGAAAGTTTTTTTTTTCTCCAAGAGGGAAAAAGCTAGGAGGCTGAAACTCTGCAGGTGTGTAGGGTATTATCCACCCTACAAAGGGGTAGGGCAATCCTGGTTCTGGCTTAACTGCCAGTTTCAGTATGACCGTTTATTGTTTTTAGCTTTCCTTTGCATTTCAAGCATGTTTCTGCATAGAGAAAAAATACCTGTGGAAAGTTGTTTTTCTCCAAGAGGGAAAAAGCTAGGAGGCTGAAACTCTGCAGGTGTGTAGGGTACTATCCACCCTACAAAGGGGTAGGGCAATCCTGGTTCTGGCTTAACTGCCAGTTTCAGTATGACCGTTTATTGTTTTTAGCTTTCCCTATGCATTTCAAGCATGTTTCTGCATAGAGAAAAAATAACCCTGGAAAGTTGTTTTTCTCCAAGAGGGAAAAAGCTAGGAGGCTGAAACTCTGCAGGTGTGTAGGGTACTATCCACCCTACAAAGGGGTAGGGCAATCCTGGTTCTGGCTTAACTGCCAGTTTCAGTATGACCGTTTATTGTTTTAGCTTTCCCTATGCATTTCAAGCATGTTTTTGCATAGAGAAAAAATAACCCTGGAAAGTTGTTTTTCTCCAAGAGGGAAAAAGCTAGGAGGCTGAAACTCTGCAGGTGTGTAGGGTATTATCCACCCTACAAAGGGGTAGGGCAATCCTGGTTCTGGCTTAACTGCCAGTTTCAGTATGACCGTTTATTGTTTTTAGCTTTCTATTTGCATTTCAAGCATGTTTCTGCATAGAGGAAAAAATACCTGTGGAAAGTTTTTTTTTCTCCAAGAGGGAAAAAGCTAGGAGGCTGAAACTCTGCAGGTGTGTAGGGTATTATCCACCCTACAAAGGGGTAGGGCAATCCTGGTTCTGGCTTAACTGCCAGTTTCAGTATGACCGTTTATTGTTTTTAGCTTTCCCTATGCATTTCAAGCATGTTTCTGCATAGAGAAAAAATAACCCTGGAAAGTTGTTTTCTCCAAGAGGGAAAAAGCTAGGAGGCTGAAACTCTGCAGGTGTGTAGGGTACTATCCACCCTACAAAGGGGTAGGGCAATCCTGGTTCTGGCTTAACTGCCAGTTTCAGTATGACCGTTTATTGTTTTTAGCTTTCCCTATGCATTTCAAGCATGTTTCTGCATAGAGAAAAAATAACCCTGGAAAGTTGTTTTTCTCCAAGAGGGAAAAAGCTAGGAGGCTGAAACTCTGCAGGTGTGTAGGGTATTATCCACCCTACAAAGGGGTAGGGCAATCCTGGTTCTGGCTTAACTGCCAGTTTCAGTATGACCGTTTATTGTTGTTAGCTTTCTTTTGGCATTTCAAGCATGTTTCTGCATAGAGAAAAAATACCTGTGGAAAGTTGTTTTTCTCCAAGAGGGAAAAAGCTAGGAGGCTGAAACTCTGCAGGTGTGTAGGGTACTATCCACCCTACAAAGGGGTAGGGCAATCCTGGTTCTGGCTTAACTGCCAGTTTCAGTATGACCGTTTATTGTTTTAGCTTTCCCTATGCATTTCAAGCATGTTTCTGCATAGAGAAAAATAACCCTGGAAAGTTGTTTTTCTCCAAGAGGGAAAAAGCTAGGAGGCTGAAACTCTGCAGGTGTGTAGGGTATTATCCACCCTACAAAGGGGTAGGACAATCCTGGTTCTGGCTTAACTGCCAGTTTCAGTATGACCGTTTATTGTTTTTAGCTTTCTTTTTGCATTTCAAGCATGTTTCTGCATAGAGAAAAAAATACCTGTGGAAAGTTGTTTTTCTCCAAGAGGGAAAAAGCTAGGAGGCTGAAACTCTGCAGGTGTGTAGGGTACTATCCACCCTACAAAGGGGTAGGGCAATCCTGGTTCTGGCTTAACTGCCAGTTTCAGTATGACCGTTTATTGTTTTAGCTTTCCCTATGCATTTCAAGCATGTTTCTGCATAGAGAAAAAATAACCCTGGAAAGTTGTTTTTTCTCCAAGAGGGAAAAAGCTAGGAGGCTGAAACTCTGCAGGTGTGTAGGGTATTATCCACCCTACAAAGGGGTAGGGCAATCCTGGTTCTGGCTTAACTGCCAGTTTCAGTATGACCGTTTATTGTTTTAGCTTTCTTTTTGCATTTCAAGCATGTTTCTGCATAGAGAAAAAATACCTGTGGAAAGTTGTTTTTCTCCAAGAGGGAAAAAGCTAGGAGGCTGAAACTCTGCAGGTGTGTAGGGTACTATCCACCCTACAAAGGGGTAGGGCAATCCTGGTTCTGGCTTAACTGCCAGTTTCAGTATGACCGTTTATTGTTTTAACTTTCCTATGCATTTCAAGCATGTTTCTGCATAGAGAAAAAATAACCCTGGAAAGTTGTTTTTCTCCAAGAGGGAAAAAGCTAGGAGGCTGAAACTCTGCAGGTGTGTAGGGTATTATCCACCCTACAAAGGGGTAGGGCAATCCTGGTTCTGGCTTAACTGCCAGTTTCAGTATGACCGTTTATTGTTTTTAGCTTTCCTTATGCATTTCAAGCATGTTTCTGCATAGAGAAAAATACCTGTGGAAAGTTGTTTTTCTCCAAGAGGGAAAAAGCTAGGAGGCTGAAACTCTGCAGGTGTGTAGGGTACTATCCACCCTACAAAGGGTAGGGCAATCCTGGTTCTGGCTTAACTGCCAGTTTCAGTATGACCGTTTATTGTTTTAGCTTTCCCTATGCATTTCAAGCATGTTTCTGCATAGAGAAAAATAACCCTGGAAAGTTGTTTTTCTCCAAGAGGGAAAAAGCTAGGAGGCTGAAACTCTGCAGGTGTGTAGGGTATTATCCACCCTACAAAGGGGTAGAGCAATCCTGGTTCTGGCTTAACTGCCAGTTTCAGTATGACCGTTTATTGTTTTTAGCTTTCTTTTGCATTTCAAGCATGTTTCTGCATAGAGAAAAAATACCTGTGGAAAGTTGTTTTTCTCCAAGAGGGAAAAAGCTAGGAGGCTGAAACTCTGCAGGTGTGTAGGGTATTATCCACCCTACAAAGGGGTAGGGCAATCCTGGTTCTGGCTTAACTGCCAGTTTCAGTATGACCGTTTATTGTTTTAGCTTTCCCTATGCATTTCAAGCATGTTTCTGCATAGAGAAAAAAAAACATGTAAAGTTGTTTTTCTCCAAGAGGAAAAAGCTAGGAGGCTGAAACTCTGCAGGTGTGTAGGGTACTATCCACCCTACAAAGGTATGGCAATCCTGGTTCTGGCTTAACTGCCAGTTTCAGTATGTCCGTTTATTGTTTTTGGCTTTCCCTATGTATTTCAAGCATGTTTTTGCATAGAGAAAAAATAACCCTGGAAAGTTGTTTTTTTTCTAAGAGGGAAAAAGCAAGGAGGCTGAAACTCTGCAGGAGTGTAGGGTATTATCCACCCTACAAAGGGGTAGGGCAATCCTGGTTTTGGCTTAACTGCCAGTTTCAGTATGACCGTTTATTGTTTTTAGCTTTCTTTTTGCATTTCAAGCATGTTTCTGCATAGAAAAAAAATACCTTTGGAAAGTTGTTTTTTCTCCAAGAGGAA